>NW_021824030.1:5000-20018 GCF_006345805.1 Octopus sinensis | reverse complement strand
CTAATGAACGCTGTAGACACTGGTGCTAAAGCTTGTCTTTTACCAAACAATGTAAAAAAAAAAACAACAAATATAAAATTTTGAAAAAAAAAAAAAAAGCACTTCTTTTCTTGTGCTGTTCACTTGTTGTGAGATGATTGTTCTCTGTTGCAATGCAGAAATATATCGTTGCATGGCAAATAAAAATTGATTATTTTCATGAAGAAAATAAAAACTAATAAAATAGTAAAAGAAAAACAGTGTTTGAATATTTTCGGGGTTTTTTTTTTTTTTTCGCTTTTCGTTTTTTTTTTTCTTTTTCAGTTATTTTGCAGCTTTGTTTCTGTGCTGGAAACACTCAATCTCAATTACAGACATTTATGTTTTGTAATATTCCGAAGCTAGCATAGCTCTATGCTATAACCTGTTCCTAAGATACAGGATACCCACGCATAACGCTTGTACCGAAAAATAAAAAGTTGTACCGAAAAATAAAAAGTACCCAAAAACTCTCTCATATTCGTTACACTTAATGATACTGAACTACCATACGTTTCTGACATAGTCTGTGTCCCGGATACAGGGTACACATTGGCCTTTGACAAACTCGATTCCTAAAACACAAAGTACCCATCCGTAACGCTTTCTACTATAGATAGCTCTCTACTATAGTCCGTTTCATAAAATACTGGGTAGTTCTATCTCTCTGACAGTCTGTGCCTATTTTTGAAAAATACTCAGTAACCATAGCTCTCTGCGAACCAGTATCTGTTTTTAGAATATGCAGAATACCCATACTTCTTTAGCATTGACAAGTCCGTTAACCCCTTGGGGGCGTTGGGGCACTGCAGCCATGCAGCGTATCTAGGGCGAGAAAGCCTGGCAGGGCCCATCCCCCTTCATGCTAAACTCATTTTTGCCAGCTGAGTGGACTGGAGCAACGTGAAATGAAGTGCTTTGCCCCAAGAACGCAACACGTCGCCCGGTTCAGGAATAGAAACCACAATCTTACGGTTCTGAGTCCAACACCCTAACCATTAAGCCACGCGCCTCCACTTAACCAATGCACCATTGTACCAAATAATACAGAGCTATCACAGCACTCTGATATTGTCTGTTCCTAGGATATAGGGAACCATATTCCCTACCAAAGATACAGTGCACTTGTAACTCCCTAACATATTGTGTACCTAATAATGGTTTCATATTTTGGCACAAGGCTAGTAATTTCGGGAGTCAATTTCATCAACCCCAGTACTTAGCTGGTACTTATTTAATCGACCCCGAAAGGATGAAAAGCAAAAATCCATCTCAGCAGAATTTGAACTCAGTGCGTAAAGACGGACGAAATACCGCCAAGCATTTTGCCCAGCGTGCTAACGACTCTTCCAGCTCGCTGCCTTATTCTGAACCTAATAATACAGAACAAACATAACCTTCAGATTACAGGGTACCCATAAATGTTTGACATAGTGTTTAAAATACAGAACACCAACACTTGTTTTCAAAGGAATACACGATAATCATAGCTCTTTTCTAAGAAATATAGAATACCCATAGCTTTCTGACAGGTTAGGCCTATTTTTGTAAATTATAGGGTACCCATAGCACTTTAGCAGCCTCTACCTTTCTCTGAAATGTCCAAAGTACTCTTAGCTTTTTTGACAGCCTATATCTCTTTTTAAATATACAGAAAACCCGTAGCTCTCTGACACTGTGTGTACCTAGTTTTGAAAAGTACAAGGTACCCATAACTCTCTAACAATACGTATCAATATTTAAGGCGGCGAGCAGGAAGAATCGTTAGCACGCCGGGCGAAATGCTTAGCGGTATTTCGTCTACCGTTACGTTCTGAGTTTAAATTCCGCCAAGGTCGACTTTGCCTTTCATCCTTTCGGGGTCAATAAATTAAGTACCAGTTAAGCACTGGGGTCGATGTAATCGACTTAATCCGTTTGTCTGTCCTTGTTTGTCTCCTCTATGTTTAACCCCTTGTGTGTAGTAAATAAATAGGTGTTTCGTCTGAGTTCAAATTCCGCCGAGGTCGACTTTGCCTCTCATCCTTTCAGGGTCGTTTAAATAAGTACCAGTTAATTGACTTAATCCCTATGTCTGTCCTTGATTGTCCCCTCTATGTTTAGTCCCCTGTGGGCAATAAAGAGATAAATATTTAAGGCGGTGAGCTGGTAGAATCGTTCGTCTTCACGTTCTGAGTTCAAATTCCGCCGAGGTCGATTTAACCCCTTCACCGAAATTGATACACTTTTGCCAAAATTTGAAACCAATGTGTATCAATATTTGAAAAACAGAGGGTGTCTTCAGCTCTCCAAGAGTCTCTGCTTATTTTTGAAACATACAGAGAACCTATAACACTCTAACTATAAAAAATACACGGTACCCCATAGCCCTTTCAAAGTTAGTTCCTATTTTTTTTTAAATACAGGATACACATAGCTCTCTGGTAATGTATTCCACTATTTTTTAAAATACATGGTACGCATGGCTCTCTTCCAGTGTATTCCTGTTTTTTAAAACAATGTGCAGAATATCCATAGCTATCTGATAGCCAGTAACCATTTTTAAGAACTGCTCTCAAAATTCCGAATACTGTTTTTTGTTTCTGGTTTTGTTTTCTAATTTTGTTATTTCTTTTGCGACAATCAATAATGCGATCAGCATCATAGAATTTTCGAAATAAAATCAAATCTAATCATATATGGTCACCTATCTCACAATGCGTATTTCATTTGATGAGCAAACAAGATTAGATTTGGTGCATGCAGCATAACATTACGTTAGATCGTCTTCCATTAATGGCCAGCAAAATTCAGTTTCCCAAATACCCGGTGCACCCTTTGTGAGAGAGAGTGTGTGTTGTGTGTGTGTGTGTGTGTGTGTATTTGTGTGTGCGTGTGTGTGTTTGTGTTTGTGTGCGTATAGCAGCAGTACCATCGGTTCTAAGAAAATACCCACGTTAAAGTGGCGATAAACACTATGTGTAATGTATGAGTCTGTGCTCTGTGTGTGTGTGTGTGTGAGAGAGAGAGGGAGTGTGTGTGTGTGTGTGTGTGTGTGTGGTGTGTGTGCCTCTGTGTGTGTGGTGTGTGTGTGTGTGTGAGAGGAGAGAGAGAGAGAGAGTGTGTGTGTGTGTTTCGGATCTTTACGTTTTGAATTTAAAATGCATTGATGGATTTGAATTTCCCCCACCGAAGGCCTCCATCAACAATTCTCCACTGCGGTTTCCATGGCCACATGTAGCCCTCAAGTATCCTTTCAGCAGCTCCTGACAGTCTTCCCTTCTATAAATATAAATAAATTTTTCTTTAATTGACTCTCGTATTAAAAAGGTTGAAAATCATTGGCATGGACCCTAGATTGATATGTTATATAACCATGCCAAATGGATGATTGATGAGGCTGAGTTTTGGGGTATCTGGGGTAGATTAATATACTGTTTACCCGTCATTATGTTCTAAGTTCAACTTTCGCCGAGGTCGATTTTGCCTTTCATCCTTTCAAGATCGATAAAACATGTACCAGTTGAACACTGGGGTCGATGTAATCGACATCCTCTAGCTCCCAAAACTGTTGACCTTGTTCTAGAATTTGAAACCAAAATTAACATGTTGTTAAGTAATTGTTAATTAATTTTATCATTAATTCTTTCTACTTCACTTTTTTCTCTCCAACAGAACACAAAAGTGGGTTCCGTCATAAAGAGCGTCTCTACATACGACCCCGACAATGGCCCGGGTGGCTCAGTAACGTATTCACTACAGGTAAGTTGTAGATCGTCTTAAATGTACCCGTGTTTAACTTGCACTAATGTAGAGTGAAAATACTGGGCAACTCCGAGTAGATAAAGTGTATTGGCTACAAGTAAGCAGATTTCTTTTTGGTGTACCCGTGTTTAACACGCACTTGGAGAGGAATAGGCACCAGTAAACTAACTAGCTCATGGTACATTCATGATTATGACAACCAGGCCAGAACTCATACCGAATCCGTCAGAGGGTAGCAGAAGACAGAGAGAAGTGACGAAATCTGTCTGTATCCGGCTATTTTCTAAAAGATAACAATTTATAATACAAACCTGGAATATCGTTGTACACTGCTGTCAACAAGAAAATATGCGAAACCATTGATTAAAATTAACAGCGTTAGACAGAAGATTTATCTCGGTAATGGTTTATCTCTCATCATCCAGTCTGTCATCATCTAATTTTTCATCACGAAACAAGTCCTAAATACTGGCCCTTCTGAGAGGACTGTGAGATCACAAAACAATTTGGGAAGATCAATAAACGGCTGTGTGAGCGTTAAAATATATTCATTTCATGTATCTGAGCATATAGCTAGTTTCAAAATGTTAAAGTGAACAATGTATAGATAGAAACAATGGTTGAGTCATTTTGAATAATTAAACCAATGTTATTGGTAAGGTTTTTTATGACTTGAATACGTTTATGTTGTGGGATACTTGTTATCTTCACACTGAAGTTCGGATTTATTAGAGAGATGGGGTTCTGAAGCTGCGTCACACGCGGAAATCATTTTATTGTGCTTGCTTAGTAGATTGCCGTTGGAAAACGTGATAGCTAAGGGCTATCTTCAGCATAACTAGGAAGGTCTCTTCTTTCCGTCATATAATAGTGACTTGGATGCTATTTTCCAATTGCGTGTGTAGTTAAGAGCATTTGTAGCATTCTTTCTGTTCACACTCAAATGAATTTTGGGTGTGATGTTTCAGTTTTCTAAATGTATGAGTGTGGTTGTTGTAACATAGTTTAAAAGGTGTAGCAGTGGAACTTATATATTTGAGTGCGTGCATAATGTATGGCTACAAGTAACATTACATTGGAATATTATATCATTAACTCCGTACTTGTCTAAAGAGCAATTACTCTGCTTCATGTTGGATGGAAGCACTCCGTCGGTTACGACGACGGAGGTTCCAGTTGATCCGAATCAACGGAACAGCCTGCTCGTGAAATTAACGTGTAAGTGGCTGAGCACTCCACAGACACGTGTACCCTTAACGTAGTTCTCGGGGATATTCAGCGTGACACAGAGAGTGACAAGGTCGGCCCTTTGAAATACAGGTACGACAGAAACAGGAAGTAAGAGTGAGAGAAAGTTGTGGTGAAAGAGTACAGCAGGGATCACCAGCATCCCCTGCCGGAGCCTCGTGGAGCTTTTAGGTGTTTTCGCTCAATAAACACTCACAACGCCCGGTCTGGGAATCGAAACCGCGATCCTATGACCGCGAGTCCGCTGCCCTAACCACTGGGCCATTGGATTCCTGTAACAACCATAGTTATAGAGATTATCTTTTTAGATGGGATGATTCTTGCAATTCTGCAAAATTTGGTATGATAAAGTAAGATAATTCATGGGGATTTTCTTGAAATGTCTATCGTAACGTTGCTGTAAGAGAGGATTTCTATAGAGGTGGGAAAAGGTTCTGAATATTTGGTTAGCTACAACGGTGTGTTATCCCGCGTTATGTGCGTGCTTGTGTGTGTTTGCGTGTGGGTTTTTTTATTTATGTATGCATGTATATTCTGTTTCTTTATCACCCACAAGGGGCTAAACATAGAGGGGGCAAACAAGGACAGACAAAAGGATTAAGTCGATTACATCGACCCCAGTACGTAACTGGTACTTAATTTATCGACCCCGAAAGGATGAAAGGCAAAGTCGACCTCGGCGGAATTTGAACTCAGAACGTAACGGCAGACGAAATACGGCTACGCATTTCGCCCGGCGTGCTAACGATTCTGCCAGCTCGCCGCCTTTGCCAGCTCGCCGCCTTATTCTGCTTCTAGTGTTACTGTTATTTGTGATTGATTGGTTTGTGCCGGCTCCTATGTGGTAAGTTTTCCATTTGTCCCCACTCTTTTAAGGGCTTGATTGTAATAAGGTGTTGCTTCATAAATGATTTTAATGATTTAAGGGAAATGTTTTTAACAAGGTTATTAATTATATTTTGGAGTCGTTAGGTAAGCAGCTTATGTAATTTAATGACCCATTCTTGTTTCCTTAAAAGGAGAGTTGATGATTTAAAAACGTCCAGTCAGGAAGTCTAATTTGTGTTGAGTGATTACGGAATCTAAATTCCTCGAAAAGAATTAAGGGATCTTTCTGATACTTTCGGCAGTCTGAAGATTGCAATTATTCAGTAACAATAGCAGTTCAATGTTATATAGAAGTCTTTTTAATATCGAGAATTTACATTTGAGTCTGTTGAATAAGGAAAGTGCCGACCAGATCACTGATTTCTGTTCAGTCTGTAACACCCATGCTTACATAATCAGCATGTATGGTGATTGTTTTATCCATAAAGTGTTTTGATTGATTCTTACGCATAGGCGTAGGGGTGGCTGTGTGGTAAGCAGCTTGCTTACGAACCTCATGGTTCCGGGTTCAGTCCCACTGCGTGACACCTTGAGCAAGTGTCTTCTACTATAGCCTCAGGCTGACCAAAGCCTTGTGAGTGAATTTGGTAGACGGAAACTGAAAGAAGCCCGTCTTATATATATGTATATATATCATGCGTGTGTCTGTGTTTGGCCCCCTAGCATTGCTTGACAACCAATGCTGGAGTGTTTACGTCCCCGTAACTTAGCGGTTCGGCAAAAGAGAATGATAGAATAAGTACTAGGCTTACAAAGAATAAGTCCTGGGGTCGATTTGATCGACTAAAGGCGGTGCTCCAGCATGGCCATAATCAAATGACCGAAACAAGTAAAAGAGTAAAAGTGAGTAAGAATATATATTATTCGCTATAACATGCCAAATTATCCATATTCACATTATTATTATTATTATTATTATTATTATTATTATTATTATTATTATTATTATTATTATCATTATTGTATTTTTCTAAAATATTTTATTTAGTTATTTAATTTCTAAAAACATTTACTGATTGTTCATTAATCCGTTACCTTCTCTGGTCATTAATATGGTTCTCTATGCAATGAACTTCCTAAATTTTGTTGTAACCTCCCATTCTTCTTAGAACACTAAACCACATGGTTATCCTTAAATAAACAGACACCTCATTGTCATATGACCACCACCTTGGAATTCAGCTCCTTTTCAACTATGGCTCTAACTGAAACTCTCACCCCAACTGTATTTCATAACAAACTAATTCTCTTCTTCCTTGCATCTTATTATAACTATCTCAGCTACTGGGAAAGACTGAAAGTATTAAAACTCTTCTCCCTAGAGCGAAGGCGGGAGAGATATGCGGTGATATACATCTGGAAAATCCTGGAGGATCTTGTCCCAAACTTTGACATTCAAAGTTACCCCAACCGCAGAACGGGGCGCCACTGCATGGTGCCAAAGATTCCAACATCACCATCAAAATACTGGACCAGATACTGCAACAGCTTGGGTTTCAGAGGACCACAGCTCTTTAACATCCTCCCTAAATGCCTGAGACTTGCATGGTGTGGATGTGGGTTTCTTTAAAACTAAACTAGATCTTTTCTTGTCGGGGTCCCAGATGAACCTACCTCACGACAGGAGACACAGATGTGGGCAGCGGTATCGCCCTCCCTTGTTGACCAAGTGCCACGTATCAGAGGTGGATTCACATATTAGTGTAGCTCATTCAGCTGTGGTGCCCCAGCATGGCCGCAGCCTTCGGGCTAAAACATTTTTAAGGATTTAAGGATCTAATTACAAATATCTAAATACGAAAACCATTTACATGCATATTTTCCTTTCTTTTCTTGATTTTCTCAACGAACTCAGTTGTTCTAACGACACCTGAATGCTAAGAATGACCTGAGACCGAAATATACAAGTTATACTCTCCTACTTAATTTAATTCATGTTAATATAAAAATCATTTTAACATCTACAACTGAAAAGCTCATAGGGCGTATCTCATTCATTCGACGTACATTTCATCAGTTGCGCGATCTCGTTCTTTCCTCAAGCTTATATTGATTAAAACACATGGCCAAGTGTAACAAATCACATTTTTATATAATACAGATAATATTATTCCTGTAGACTAATCCTGCTTTTCCTCCCTTAACTAAGAACGACTTCTATGTCATGTCTAATCTCACACACGCACGCGTGCATGTGTATGTATATATATATATATATAATATGTGTGTGTGTGTGTGTGTGTGTGTGTGTGTATGTGTGTTTGTGTGTGTGAATGTATATGTATATATATATTTGCATATGTATATGCACATTCATACATACGTACGTACATACATATGTACCTACATGTACGCATATATATATATGTATATATATATGTACGCATATATATAATATATATATATATATCAACGTATGTGTATGGGCATATGTATACATATGTGTGTATATACATATATACGCATTTCTGTATGTATATATGTGTATGTACGTCTATACAGATATACATGTGTATATATGTACAACGGTAACAGACACACACACACATATATATATATACGTATGAGTGTATATATAGATATTTCTATACAAATATAGAGATGTGTCTGTGTGCAATAAAAGTAATACAAGCCGAACATCTATAAGCCATTGCTTAAGGTTACAAGATATCAAGCTTTGATCAATAATTAGCGACATTTGAAAATATTGACATTTCGACTCGATTTATGTCACATATCGGTTCCGGTTTGCGGCAATATGTGCATATACACGAATGAATTTCAATAGGTCTTGCTTTTTTTTTCCCAAAGTACAACATTCTACATGTGTAAATAAGTATATATATATATATATATATATATATATATATATATATATATATATATATATATATATACATACACATACATACATACATACATATATATAATATATACACACAGATATATTATATATATATATATATATATATATATACATACATACATACATACATATATATATATATATATACACACACAGATTTATAAAAAAAAATGCCTATGTATATATATATATATCTGTGTATATATAGATATATATATATATATAATATATATATATATATATATATATATATATATAGATATATATATATATATATATATATATATATACAGATATATATATACATATATTATATATACATATATATATATATACACAGATATATATATATATATAGGCATTTTTTTTTATAAATGCCAATATATATTATATAAGTGTGCGTATATCATATATAGTTTATGTCCAAATGAATTTAAAATATCTATGCTTATTTTAATTGATTCATCATAGAGAAAGATCTGAAAGATAAGAGACATGTATGCGTGACTATCAAAGTCTAAATAATTGCCGTCATAGTTATTAATTGCTAATCTACAAATATATACTCTACATAATGTAGTGAGTTTTTTTTCTTTTGTATGTGCACGTACTTGTACGCGTCTATCCATATTTCAAGATACAAATGTGTGTGTGTGTTCGTATTTGTGTGTGTGTGTGTGTGTATCTTTCTTTTACTGTATTTCAGTTCTTCGTTCACGTTTACGTTTTAATTATTATTCATGTTGTTGTTCTCGTCACTATTGTTATTTTTATTATCATTACTATTTTCATCATCATCATCATCATCATCATCATCATCATCATCAGCATCAGCATCAAGGCGGTGAGCTGGCAGAATCGTTAGCACGCCGGTAAAATGCCTTAGCGGTATTTCGCCTGCCTTTACGTTCTAGGTTCAAATTCTGCGGAGGTTGACTATGCCTGTCATCATTCCGGGGTCGATAAAATAAGTACCAGCTAAAATCATGACTTGGGGTCGATGTAATTGACTTAACCCCACTCCAAATTTCAGGTCTTGTACCTTTAATAGAAAGGATTATTTTTATTATTATTATTTGAAAAATCTCAGCTGATTTTGCTGGGTATGATGGAACGTGTCAGCTGTCCATAGCCAGCAGACTAAGATAACACTTGTTTACTGGTCATGCTTCAAAAACCCTTTTACTCTCTTTTACTCTTTTACTTGTTTCAGTCATTTGACTGCGGCCATGCTGGAGCACCGCCTTTAATCGAGCAACTCAACCCCGGGACTTATTCTTTGTAAGCCCAGTACTTATTCTATCGGTCTCTTTTGCTGAACCGCTAAGTGACGGGGACGTAAACACACCAGCATCGGTTGTCAAGCAATGCTAGGGGGACAAACATAGACACACAAGCATATATATATTATATATATATATATATATATACATATATACGACAGGCTTCTTTTAGTCTCCGTCTACCAAATCCACTTACAAGGCTTTGGTCGGCCCAAGACTATAGTAGAAGACACTTGCCCAAGGTGCCACGCAGTTGGGACTGAACCCGGAACCATGTAGTTGGTAAACAAGCTACTTACCACAGCCACTCCAGCGAAGAATTCTTGCAGTTCCAAGCAATGCTGATTTTTGTAGGTGTTCTACCTTCACACTTGCACCGATCTTCTCAGCCTTGTTGGTAGTTGGGTGCTGATACTTCCAAGTGCACCAATTACTATTGGTCATCACGTCTACTCTCCTCATTTCCCACAACCTTCGTATTCCTCACTTCAAATCGTCATAGTTGTTCAGTTCTTCTTCCTCTTTCTCTTTGATCCTGTTATCACTGGGACATACTATTTTCTTTCTTCTTTTATTCTCTACAACAAAGTTCTGTTTCCGATGCCTGGTCAGGTCTTCGCACTGAATCATGGCATACCCCACAGGATTTTGCAATTTTCGTTCTTGGTGACCCCTTCTAGGGTTTGCCCTTACCACGTCTTTCCTCTTTGTAGACCGTCATTTCCACAGAGCTCCCAATGGCTCATTCTTGCCACATTGTCACGAGGTCTTTTACATTTGCGTTGCGTTAATTTCGGGAATTCGCTAACGATGTACCATACCGTTTCACCTCTCCCATCACACATTCTGCGTTTGTCGCTGTCGGTAGTGTTTTCATTATTATTATTCTTATTATTATCATTATTATTATTATTATCATATTATTATTATTATTATTATTATTATTATTATTATTATTATTAGGTGATCTGGCAGAATCGTTAGCGCGCCGGGCAAAATGCTTAGCGGTATTTCGACTACCGCTACGCTCTGAGTTCAAATTCCGCCAAGGTCGACTTTACCTTTCATCTTTTCGAGGTCGAAAAATTAAGTACCAGTTGAGTACTAGGGACGATGTGATAAAATGTCCCCTTTCCCACAAACCCAGGCCGGTGCCTATAGTAGAAAGGATTATTATTATTATTATTATTATTATTATTATTATTATTATTATTATTATTATCATTATTATTATTATTATTTTTATTATTATCATTTTGGCTTAGCTCAGGTTCAGTCTTATTCTTGGTAGGAACTATATGGGAAGCGGGTAACCTTAGATATCCATAAGCTTTCGGCAGATTTCCAAGTGCCTAGAGAAACGAAAACATAAAAACAAAAACATAGAAACAAACTTATTTTCGAACAACGAAAAAAACAGAGTACAAGACACAACACACGGAATATTCCCCTTCTTCAGTTGTCCCTGTTTCATCTACTCCGCGTTATGAAGGCAAGGACATGACGCGACTTCGTTGAAACAGTCCTTCCCGCAAAGCGAATTAAAATTGGGATGTGTTTGCGGAGGGTGAAATTAGTAACAAGAACAGGTCAGTGAAAAACAAAACAGTAAAAACAAACGGTGGGGGCTGTTAAGCCAAGACGATAGTACAATTATTATGGACGCTAGAAAGACGAGCTTATGAAGGAGACAGTATAAGCAGGCTTTGTCTTTACGAAGGTAGTGGCCAGAGAGACAGATTCTCTTTCGTTATGTGTCAACGACGAGAGAGTCGAGGAGGAGGAGTGAGAGAGAGGGGACGGTAACGAGGAGAGAAGGAAAACAGGGAAGGGTGGGAAAGAAAACCAGAAAGGATGAAGAAGAAGAGGGGGAGAGAGATAGACAGAGAAGAGATAGTAAAGATAAAAGAGTGCGCATCGTGATTATTAAGATAAAACTTATTTCGAAAAGTATGCGTGGTGTTTAATCATATAATAATATAGATAATATATAATCATATGCATATATTTATACATACACGTCGGGCTCCTCTCAGTTTCCGTCAACCAAATCCACTCACAAGGATTTGGTCGGCTCGAGGCTATAGTAGAATACACTTGCCCAAGGTGTCGCTCAGTTGGATTGAACCTAGAACCATGTGGTTGGGAAGCAAGCTTCTTACCACACTGCTACGCCTGCGCCTTATATCTATATCTATATCTATCTATCTATATTCTGAGCTATTTTTCATTATTTTTTCTAAAAATACTCTAGTAAACACGGTTATAGAACGAGCATACAGATGTAAGCATTGGCAGAAACATACTTTTACTGCATATAAGTAGTCTCTATCATTATATATAGTTTAGACTTTAATTTCCTTTATATTTAACATTCACTATTAATATCCCTACTCTTTCTGTTAGCTACTTATGACGTTATATCATATAACGTTTTTTTTAAACAATATTAATAGCGTTCTGTCTATCGCTATACGAATCCATCATTTTTTGCTAAAATGTCGTATTGACAAGTTTCGTTTTTTCACTTTCCCGAAGAGAAGATTGCATTGTTTATACCTTTATTCTTTTGAATAAGTATCAGTGGAATTTTTTGAAAACATATGTAGAAAGTAAAATACTTGTTTAAACCTGCGTTAACTCCATTTTTTATTCATATTATTCAAATATTCAACGTAATACGACGTTTCAACCTTTATAAACAAGGAGTTACAACATCTTTACTTGTGAGATTTTTGCTGCCCTGGTAACTATTCATTCATTTATCCGTGTTAATTGTTAACAAGGTAAATACACTTATCTATTTATATATATATATTATATATATATATATATATATATATATATATATATGTATGTATATATATATATTATATATGTATATATATATATGCATATAAATATAAATTAATGATTTAATCCTAAATCTAATTTTTCCCTGTAAGTTTGGATATACTCCCTAATATTATTATATATGCATATATATATATGCATGTTCATATATATAATATATATATATATATATATATATCACTCCCCCTCTAACTCTATCTCTTCCTCTCTCACTCTTTTCCTCTTTGTCCTTACATTATCCCCTATCGAGATTTCTATTTATCGATCTATAATAATCATACTCCATAAACTTTTATCTCTCCATGATGTTCTACTTAACCATCTGTCGATCAGTTTATCTATCTTTCTATCTCTCTACACACAAATTTTCATATGCGCACGTGTGTGTGTGTATATGCATCTGTTATATATATTCGTACGCATATGTATGTATGCACGCCTGTGTATCTATCCATTCACTCTGTTAGTCGGTCGGTGAGACGCCAAGCTGTTAATTTAGTTCCCTGCCTCTGTATTTCCGTATTTCTGTATAACTAATCTATCCACATATCTAATATGTAATTATATATATACATACATGTATATATATATATATATATATATATATTATATATATATATATGGGGGTGGTACGTTCATACATCCATAGATATAATATATATATATATATATATATATATATATATATATATATACATATACAAATATGTATATATTTAAAGATAAATATATGTATATATCTACAGTAGACAGACACCCAGTCAGACAGACAAACACACACATACATGCATACATACATACATACATGTATACGTAGATGCATGCGTACATACATGCGTACATACGTACTTACATACATACATACATACATACACACATATACATATGTTTATATAGATATAGATATAGATATATATACAAATAGTTTATATATATACACACATATATATACTTGCTTATATACATAAATATATGTATTTGTGTATATATATATGTGTATATATATTTATATATTATATGTATGTATGTATATACATATATGTATATATGTGTATATGATATATAATATATATATAGATATATATATATATAATATATATATATATTTCATATATTTACAGTTATATTTACATACTTACATACATGATAGATAGATAGATAAACTAGACAGATATATAGATAGAGAAAGAAAGAGAGAAAGTTAAAAGTCTATACAAACCTATATACATTCACATACATAAATATGTAAATGCATATTTACACACAGATGTACACATAAATTTATACGCTTGCCCACATATATTTATTATATATATATATATATATATATATATATTATACTATATATATATATATATATATATATTATATATATAATATATGTATGTATGTAGGTATGTGTGTATGTATATATATATATATATATATATATATATATATTATATATATATATATAATATATATATATATATATTATGTATGTATGTATGTATGTAGGTATGCTATGCATACATCACTACACGCAGATATATACACACGATACATACGTACTTACATACATCTAAGAATCATTGCTTGCGTCAAAATACATCAGAAATCGCAAAGATTCTGTGTATCTTAATTTAAAAAATTAATGATAATAATAATAATGATAATAATAATAATAATTACTAATAATAATAATAAGAAAGAAGAAGAAGAAGAAGAAGAAGAAGAAGAAGGAAGAATAAAAAGAATAGATAGAGAAGAATAAGAAAATAATGGCTACCGTAAAAGTTGCTGTGTGTTGCGTTTGTCGACAAATACCATTAAAGCAGGATATATAAAAATTAATTATTACTCTTTGGAATTAATGAGCAAATATTCTTTAATACAAGGGAAAAAAAGGAAAGATAAAAATAAACAGACTTGTTTTTTAAAAAAATAGTACTGAAAGTCGTTTAGTAGTTTTGGTATTTAGTTTGTCTTGAAATTTTTTTCGAAATTTTTTTTAAAAATTTGGAAAATACAAGAAAAAATTATGAAAGAAAATTTAAAATTAACGATGATAAGATGTTAAAGGATTTGCGTTCATAAAGTTGGCTTGAGCAATTCCTGAGAGGATTTTTGTTATTTGAT
>NW_021824029.1:0-19678 GCF_006345805.1 Octopus sinensis | reverse complement strand
AATGGGTTTTCATTAAATTTTCAGTCCGCAGAATACCAGCCTTTCCCAGACAGCCTACCGATTTTTTTATGTCAGTATAGAATTCCAGTAACATTCTCTCGCTCTTCATCGATATTAATTCCAATCCTGTTCCAAGGTATGTACGAGGGAGATATTGTCTCTGACAATTTGCAGGTCTCAGTAATAATTGTAAAAGGACAAAGCGTGCTCATTCAAAGCTTTAAAGAGATTAATACCATTCAGTTTCGTGCCTGTTAGTCTCTTTATACGTGCTTTGATCTCTGCACTTATTTTTCCATCATCTCATCGGCTCAATGGGTCCATTACAAGCGTAATAACTGTAGAGATAAAGCATCTCCCTGTAGGGTCCCGAACTTTATTCAAATTTCTTCGATTATTTTTTTGTTCAGGTTGAGCTTCAGCTTCCACTTGATTATCCGAAACATGCGAATAATATTCCTAATAATTTGTTAATTTCACAGTTACGTATTTAGTGAGAACTTTATACAGGTTTGGCAGCATGTTATGGGTCTGAGGTCTTTTGGCAGATTCGAGTTAGGCTTCTTTGGGATGAGGTAAGTAATCCCAGTGTAAAACCAATTGTTCGGTATGTACTCTTCTTTACAAATTTTTAAGACTTCAGTATAGATATACGGATGTAAAGATTCGAAATGTTAAATGAAAAAATTATACACCCCGTCGCAGCCACAGGATCTCCAATTTGGAAGATATTTTATAACATCTTCGAAAAGTTCTTGACTAACAGAGAATATATCAGATTCTGCCCAATTTGTCTGACTGGCAAGTTCATTTTCTCATTTTGACAGATATTGGTTCTTTTAGACCAAATATCTTTCCAAAAATTAAAACACTTATTTGGGTTAAACATGCTAGATGATAAATGATCAGCAGGATCCAAAGATCTGTAGAACGCTCTTTGATATAATTCGAAAGAGCGGTTGTCGTGGTTGAATTCCCTTCTGAACTCATACACAGTAATTTTCTTTTCTAATATTTTTATAGTGTCTTCGATATGCGATATAATTCTTTCTTTCTCTCCCTTTTTTGATTTTTTGTAACTCAGCGACCTGAGAATATCATAGGTGATTTTTTTCTCTTCATCTGTAAATCTACGCTCAAAGTGCTTTCGAACAAGTTCCAATTTTCTCTTCCAGTCCTCAACTTTCTTCTTTGTGGTTTATAAAATTGTTGCAACTGTGATGGACAGATTTATTGTGCATCTACAATATAACAAATGCTAGAGAGGACCACATTACATAGCGACAGCATATTGCTGTTTGTCGTGTACCTAGAACTACTAAGCAGAGTCCTCACTGCCTAATTCGAACAAATGTCGATCATACTAACCATTTAAACTGTTCCCTCAGTCTTTGGGGTTCCAGTCTTTTCCTGACATTTAGTCAACGATGAGCGCTGGACTGCATATCCTCGGAGGTCTACAGAGCCAGAGACGAGGAGGAGGAAAAAGGGCCACTCCCTGTTCACTTCAAAAGCTTGGGACTTAGTTAAACAATTAATTAGTTTCTTTGTATTAATGTGATATTTATATGCATTTCGACATTTTAATAAAAAAGTCTGACAGATTAAAAACTACTCCGTTTAAAGTAATATATCAAATGTTTTTAAGCACACATCTCATTACAGTTTTTTCTGTATGCAAAGAGATGGAGGTGGGGGATGATTCTCATCGCCGAGCAAAACTTCATTTGTTTCCTGCAAAGGTTTTATCATAATAAAGAGTTTTAATTAGTAATGTGACCAGAGAAGGTAGGATATCCCCTTTCTGCAACTATGTCGTTCCGGAAGGACTCACGGATGGGCAACGTTGACAAGACTTGATTCCAGTTGAAAAATTGCTTTATTTGTTGTGTTTGATTTGACTATATTTTGATTAAAAGAAGAATAAATTCGGTTAAAAGAAGAATAAAACAGACTATTTGTGAATATTTCCAAGTCAGTTAATCAACAGTCGAGTCACCTTCCACGGAATCCGTTCCATGACCCACTCGAAGGGTTCCGTCGAGGGCGTGGAGTGGAGAGCTTGTCTCAACAGCGGGATTATTCTGTCGTTCCATTTACGGACAAACCAATCACCCACGTTCCCGCCATAGGGAATATCAACAAATAAAAAGGGACCGATCACCGCCTCCCCGTTTCCGTGTGACTCAATCAATTCTTCAATTTACTTCCACGTCGAGTCCAAAAAAGTAGCAACTTGTCGGTTTCTTCTGCAGTTTTTCATGGAATTCTCCGAGTTGATACTTTCACGGAAGACCACCCACGGGAGAATATTGGTCAGGGGTTCCATGTGTGAGGTCAGGTGGTGGATTTTGAAGTTGTACTCCAATTCCAGTTGTTTAACCAGTTTTCCGTGTTTGCGACAGGTACCCAGGATGAGCACACTATACAGGTCACACGAGAATGCCACTTGGAGTTACGTATTCTGCTAAAGAACTTGCGGATTGGCTGACTCACGTTCTCTTCCTTCGACATGTCCACGTTTTTTATTAGAATGATGGTACAGGGAGTCCTGAGGTTGTCGACGATCGAGTTGAGTGACATTGCAAGACTTGTTTCCGGGGAAGTGTAAATTTGTCGGATTTCCACATTGGTCGAACTACGATAACTGCAAAAAACAAACTTTGAATTGTCTCTGAAATGCTCGGCCAGACGGCGGACTATTTGGAATTTTCCACTCAGTCGAATTCCACAAAGAATGAGTCTCTTTTTAGTCACAACATCGTTCATATATCGCGAAAGAAGCGACTTGGAAACGAGCAAGTCAAAAGCCAGTTCATCAAAGGCTCCCTTCTTGGCCCCTACAACTCAACCAGTTTGTTTGCCTTTGAGTAATATGTATATCCGATCACAATACCCCCTCAGAAAGGCACATGGAGGGTCGGCTAGTTCGCCCTGCTCTGCCAATCGAAAATGCAAGGGTACCGTTCGACCACAGTTTCTTTCCCACGACGAGGGAGGAGACGCTCTCGAGACTGAGTCCCACATTCGAGTTCATCGAGTTGAGGTAGTTCTATGAGTGAGTGACTGCTCCATGCCTTGAAGACCTTCTTTACGCTGACCAGCAGGGCACATCATTTTACATTGTGACTCAGTAATAGATTCCCAACAAAGCTCTGGAATTGAACTAATTAAATACTTTTTTAATTTTGTTATTTGTGAGCACGTACAACGAACTCATGATTTCCGCGGAATCCAACGAATCACTCAAATTTGCTTGGGCATTATTTTTTGTTCAGAATTACCGTTTTTTGTGTCGTTGATGTAATTTATGGAATCACTTGATTTCCGCCTCGAAATCATTTCCGTCCGATGCGTCTTTTCCACATTGTCGAGACGTTTTTCCAAATTTTTTATATAATTTTTTTGGCTGACAATTTCAAGTTGCAAATCTGCGACATACAACTCCTTTTCTCGTAAAAGTTGGCACAATTCGTTTATATCCGCCACATAACTCTTCGACCTGCAATTTTAGAAACGGACGCGCTGACTCCGCTGACGGCTCGGAGGTCTTTGGTCCTCGATTAAACGCAAAAACGTTTTTGAAAGACGACCGAATCTTGGAATAAAAACAAAATTTGAACTTTATTCTTTCTGGACGCTTCTCTTTCTGTTAGAACGTTTGAATGATTGAGGTTGCTCAGAGATTGCACTTGGCGTGTTTCCGAACATAAATTTAAAAATTTACTTTTTTTGAGCGGCGTAGTCATCAACTTGAGACATGTCCCGAGTTCTCGAATTTGTCGTTCCTGTGTGGTTCCGAGTAGGGTACCTTTTTGTCGACAGATTTGGTGGACTCCTCCAACTGGGTTGTCAGGGTCGAGAGCATTTTGTTCAGAGTTTTCAGCACATCTTTTTAAAATTCGATTTTTGGAACAAAACATTATTTTCGAGCTCTTTTTGTAAGTCGCGGTTTTCCCTTTCGAGTTGTTTGAATTGTTCTTCTAATCCCACTGCAGACCGAACTCTGGATTTAGGCGTCCCTCGAGAAGTGGGAGAGCTAAGAACATGCGCAAAACATTACTTGAGGCCGTCTCTGGAGAAAACAGTCTGCCTGTCTAAAAGTAATGGCAAAGAAAACTTAGGAGGCAAAGGAAAATATTGGAAAGCAGAACAATTGGTTTCAATTCAGAATGGTCTGGTCGCAAATGAATGACTCTATTAAAGCCGATAAAGCCTTTACCACAAAACAGGAAGATCTCGGAATTCTGATCAAATAGGAAGCTCGATAATTACGGACGAGTCTAAGATATATTCCGGGTTAAGCAGACAATATTAATATGAACATAGTCAAACAAGCGACCTTCCACACTTAAATGAAAAATGTAACAGAACGTTTTTAGCAAATAAACAAAAGCATTACAAAACGAATTTACACAATATATAATTGAATGCCTAAACACTTTTGCTAGCCCAACTCGACACACGATCCCTCCCGGGGGACATTGCATCACACAGTGTAAGTATATACAACTGTGGGAGAGAATGTGCAGTCTTTCCATTACTAAGAAGACCTACAACCATCCACACACTCACTACATTTCTGTCCCGACTACACAAATAGTGCAACGACTCCAATTCTTGTGCACAAAATACCCCAACACACACCCGGACACCGCGGACATCATCGTAATGGACTCCCTATTCCAAACCAACAGCAAATCAGGCGGCAGGTAAGCTTGTTATAAAGCCAAAGACAAACTGACATTACACGTCTCCTCACTAAACTGCACTTCTGGCTTCCCATTGACCAGTCTACCATCCAAATCAACAAATATCCCACGATCTAAACTAAATAAGTACAAATACTATTAAAAAGACCAACAAACACACATTGCGGTCATCCATGGGGTACACCACCACATCATGAGGAATAATAGTCCCCGTCATCTACAAATCACACCCAGATATCACCGTGTCCTCAGAAGTGTAAATCTCCGTCACCGAGTTGGTTTTAAAATTAAAAATATGAAATCCCTTGGACGACCCGTAAATCACTTTCATATTCTTCTGACAGTCGTAGGCCAAATTGACCAGCAGAGGACGGTCAGGGAGTGACTTGACCGCCTGGAATGACCACACAAGTCTACCTTATAAGGCATAAACATAGAATGAGGCTCCTTGTGCCACGTATAAATCTCATCGAAAAACCAACAGCAATAGCCAAAAACATATTTCCATCAATCCGAACTGTCTTGAAATACGTACAATCCACAAATGTGCGACATATCAACTGTCTACTCACTACTGGATGTCTTTTCTTCTGATTGACTGATTGAAGCAGATAGTTCAAAGGAATGCAGTTCAGACTGTATATTTGCCGCATTATCAACACCACACAGTTCAGACCTTCCAACACCTCAACTTGGAAAACTGACTCCTTCATAAGCTGATACACTACCACATCACACCCCACTCATACAGTCCCCCCGTCCTGACTGGTCGAGAAGGAACAGTCCTTGCGATGTCCCCACAAACAGATTCACCCCAACCACACTCGCACAAAATATCTCCGAATGAAATTTTATTTTATATTTCTTTATTTCAGGCACCATTTGTGGCTTAATAGACACCGAGGACGGCGAAGACTGTTCGTTTAAAGTGGGGCACTCGTCAGGAGGGGTCGCCTTCTTTAGTTTAAACTTGCCTGTCTTACGAACGCTGAGACATTACACACACAAACACGACTTTTCCGTGGGATATTCCCCCATCGGAGGACTCTTATGTCTCGCATTGGGACTTTCTACTACCAACGTCGACTCGGGGTTATAAAGTGGGTGTTTTATAGTCACATCCACATTGCCTACGGGGTCTCTCCTTGTCTTTGATATCTCGGGACTCCTCAAAGGGCTGCCCAGGTGAGTCACCACTACACATTACTCACCTTCTCTACCATCCAGACTCTTTCGGGAGTCCCTACAGCACAGTTCTTGTATTTGCTTGATGGTTTGTCGGACTTGAGCTTCTTCCAGGGTCACAAATGGGTGGGATTGGAGGGTATCTGCCTTGGGACGGGCGTGGTGATTTCTTTGCAGGCATTGGCTTATAAAATCGTGCATTTTGGCAGACCAAATGGCTGCTTCTGTCTTCTTAGTTTAGGGGAGGCGATTGTGGGGATGAGAGGAGAGCCTTCATGGCATTGTAGTCAGACAGGGCTGAGAATTAGCCAGATTATACGTACGAGGCTTTCCTCTGCCATTTGGATGACTGTTATTCCAAGGACCAGATATCGCACTATTTTTGTTATTTTGGGGGTTTTACCCTCCCATCGTAGGTTGCTCGACGTTCTGTCTCACAATTGATCACTTCTGGGGCCATCCTATGGGTAAATGGGAGGTCTGACCAATAGGGAGTGCCTATGAATGTATTCCGTCCTCCAATCGACTTGTCCAGGAGGGCACTCACCCCAAAATCAGCTAAAAATTGATAGAAATAACAATATACCCAGTTTGATCTCACATCGGTGTGTTATTAGAATATTCTGGCCTTTTATATCTCTGTGGATGATGTTGTTTTGGTGGAGATGTGCCAATCCCTTACAAATAAGTGGCACCACGTCAAACGGATAATATTTCCCGCGTAGCAAACGCTATCCAATTTTCGGGCATCATATTTGTTTTTGTTGCTAATTATTAATTTTAAAATAAATAAAATACCTTTATTATTGTCTCTAGTGTGCCCATACTGCAAAACTCCATTACAATCCACAATTCCTCAGTTTTCCCGCGAAATGGCACATTAATGAACGAACTAAAGTAGTTGGCTATATTCGGATGGCGGGAAAACTTATTTTAAATAAAAAACCAACTTTTCTTAAAATATCGACCTCAAGTCTGAAGCCTTCAATGTCCTCCTATGGAATTAGGTCACATTCCGAGCCCGAATTCCAAGGGCAGTACCTTTTCTAGAAAGACGATTTTGACTGCAGTGAGTTGGCCTGACTTGGTGTGAATTGCCTGCAAATTGGCGGGCTAATTATACTTTCCAGACTGTTCCATATGTTCCCCTACCAATGATTTCAAGCATTTTAAAATCTGAGGGAGATCCCTAGGGGGTCGGGGGGTAAAAATGGACTTTCTGAGTACTGAGATCAAGCTGAGTATCCGGACTAATCATCACCACCAGGAACTTGTTAATATATTATGATTAAAATAATAATTATTAATTTTATTTGAATTTTAAATAAATATTTTATCTAAAATCAATTTAAGCTAAAAACTGTCTTATTAAAACTGCCACCGAACAAGACATTTTCAATGACTAGATTTAGCACGATCTTGGTTTATAAATTTTTTTTTTAAAGAAATTTTTATTATTTGATAAAATGCAGTTTTTATTAATAAATTAAACAAATATTTATTTAAATAAAATAATAAACTGATTTGAATTTGGTTGTAAATTCTTGTTGATATGAGTCTTTTACAGCTGATTGGAAAAGCAGCTTATAAATGCATTTTATCATCAAACAAAAAATCAGATTTTCAAGAACTAAAAAACCTATTTTCCCGTGTTCAAAAGTCCGATCTGAATTTCACGGCCTGCAGTGATTACGACCTGGACAAATATCGACAAATCTTCCTCCAAATATTCGAGGATACTAAAATAATGGCCTTCATAGTCATCCTGGCAGAAAATGCCCGAATCCCACTCCACGACCACCACCAAATGAACGGATTTGTAAAGATCATTGAAGGATGTGCCAAGGTCGAGACCTTCACCCCCGTCAAGGAGGGAAGGTCACCCTCTGAGATCATCTGCAGGCGGGAATTGGAGGGAGAGATCACATCTGAGACCAAAAGTTGTCTCACTTTGTCTCCAAATTTTGGGAACATTCATCAATTGTCGGCCATTAATGGTCCTTGTGCGTTTTTTGACATACTTTTCCCGCCATACGAGAGTGACTGTAAGTACTATGAGTGTGTGGGTCAACATGGCACTGGTCTGCAGCGACTGATCGTGCGAGATGGGCCGCCTGCGGATTTCCAGCCAATTAGCTCTATTTTTAACCCGCCTAATTTTTTTTAATTTTAAATTATTTTAACACTTTTGTGTGGTTTTTTGAATTAGAGAAATCTAGTTATTCTAGACAGATCACGTGGGTTATATTGTCTTTATTCCTGGCTTCTTAGCATTGGTTTACTAAGTGAAGATGGAGGAAAGGCCATGCGATTCTATTCCTTGGAGCTGTGTGATTCTTTTTTTTCATTTTTTGAATATTAATAAATCTTCAAAAAAATATCTTTTTCTCAAATAAAGATTTTTAGAATTGTGTAATTTCACGTATAAAAACAGTTTTAGTGTTTTTATTGTTTATTTATTTAATTTTTATTAGTTTTTAGGTTAATAAAGTTACATCTTTTCGGTTCAAAAACAATAAATAAAAATAACTATTGTTAAAATAAATAAAATAATTTAAATTAGTTAGTCCACAGGCATTACTAGAATAGTAGATAGATGTGTTCAATTGGGAGGGTCGTTATGTTTTTTTTAATAATGATTTTTCTTTTCGATATCAGAAAATTCGTCACCCCGGATACCAAATAGCATTTTAAAGTAAAAATAACCATCTTCTCTGAAAAAGTCTAATAATTAATAAAATAATAATAATTTAACCATTTTCTCACTGGACCCGCACATCGCTTTCCCCCATGAAAAGCAGTGTGAACATTTCAAAACGGCTATACACGCTCAGCTGCCTGCCATTCTACTCCCATCCTAAAAAACCTCCCTAAAATCGTCCACGGAAGCAGTTCTGAACATCGCCTTCGACGAAATCAGTTGGACGAAGACAAACTTCCCGTCAGGTTTGGAGGGATCGGTCTCCAAAGACCTGGCGCCGCATACGCATTTCTCCTCAGTTTCCAGAAGCCGTCAGCTTGTCCAAGAAGTTCTACTCCTTCAACGAACTTTCCCTGGACTTACCGGCTGATAACCTGCAAAAATTTTGGACCGCCGCCAAGCTGGCAACTTTTCTGAGATGTGCAGACAGAGGGACTGGACGAGATCTGGGCAGCACACTCCGTCACCAAGCTACAGCGCTTATTGGACCAACAACACCTGGCGTGCTTGCTTTCCGCAGAACATAAATCAAGTGGCTCCTGGCTCGAGCCTTTCCGTGGGCATCAACGGGCTCGTTGTTGGATGACGAACCCTCCCGATTAGAGTTGCTCTCCGATTGGGACTTGCCATCTGCCGCCTTCTCGTGCCGCCGGAGCACTCACGAAGCACTCAACGACTTCATCTCAAGAGCACTCAATGCTGGCGGTTTCCCAAATGTACTCGAACCAGTCGGTCTGGACAGGGGAGACGGCAAAGGCCCCGATGGGATGACAACCTTCCCATTCCGAAATGGCAAATGCCTGATCTGGGACACAGACACTTGGTCCTTATCGGCGATGCACGCGAATCCAAATGCGAATCCTCTTGTTGAGACAGAGAATCTCTGAATCTCTGAAAACTATCCGTTTGACTGATATCTAACAATTCTCTGGTAATGATCGCAGATCGAGCTCGTCTTTCCTCTCGGACCTTTTTGTATCTATTAAAAAAATGTTTCAATCAAAGTCCCTCTTAGGTTGCAAACCTATCGACAATGAAAAGTCTACTGTTTAAAATGGATATAAAAATTGGCTCGCAATAAAAGAATTTCAAAAAGCATTTAAAAAATTTATTAACACAAATTTTTTTTTTGAAAAGTTCCACTTTATTCTAAAAAAGAATTCGGTCAAATGTTCAAAAACTTCATGGGCGGGAAGCCTACGCGATCGAGAAAGAATTAGAGCGTACTATCGCAAGGGATATCCGCTCGAAAAACCATCTTGATTGCGGGCGGCCGTCGCTGGATGGCAGACATGGGGGACCCGATCTCCTGAACGAAGCTGATTGCCTTACTGCCCAAGGAACCGGAAGTCTCAACCGCGAATGGAAGGAATTGGAACTTCTCCGTAAGTGAGGAGTACTTCCGCATCTTTTTGCAGTTGTGACAATAGATCCAGGGGCGGATGCGGACATCAGCAGGTTCTGAGGCGAGAAAGAGTCCACACACGTGGCATCCCAGGCAAGAGGCTTCCCCCTGTTGAAGGGAAACACAGTGATCCCGTCAGGCATTTTTCCGTCCCCCCGATCGATCCCAGAGGGTTCAAGCAGGGAGGGGATTCCGGCCATTTCCAGGGCTCTCCTGATAAGATCGTTAAGAGCCGCGTGACGCGGGATGCGGCCAGCACTGCGTCTACACGATAGAGCGTGCAAAATTAGATTTGACGGAATTTCATTAAATTAATTTATATTACAAATAATATCGTTTTTTCACACTTGAGAAAGAAAATGGTCATCCCATCAGAATGTTGCCTATCCCCCGGTCTACCCGAACAGGTTGGAGTAGTGAAAGAAATACGACCTCATCTACAGCTCATTTCACGATGTCATTGAACAATGCATATTGTATAAACCTCCAAGCACTATGCATGAACGAGAGAAATAAAGACCATATCAGACGACTGTTCCGCAGTGAAAAAGAGGAAGATTCATTCAATTTTTCTTGTTTGATACGTAAATTGTTATATAAACAGTGGAACAAATTAAGTTAAGAATGAACAAAAGAGAATCTCCGATGGGCTAAAGCACGCGCCCTCTTGCGGTAAGTACCGCGTGCGTGTTTCCACGGATAATGGCGATGGATATCCTCTGCAATAGCCACAAAACTCGAGTGGCTCTTTCGTCCTATGGGCCAATTTCCTCCCGATGTCGCTGATAAAGGCCGAGGTTAGAGGCCCGGCGATGCCTGATGTCTCCAGTGCGATTGGTGCAAAAATAAAGCGGCGTCCGAGTTCTTGTTATTTTTTTATTTTGGCCGTCTCATTTAAAAAATTAGCGAATATAAAATAACGGTTGCAAAAAAACTCCCCGACCGGGAATCGAACCCGGGCCACCGCGATGACAACGCTCGTAAGCTATTATTTTTTTGATAGTTAACAACAACAAGAAGCCCTGCCGCAAGATGAGAACGGAATGTTAACATCTCGCTTGTGCCAGCCACATAAGATTAAAAAGAGAGAGAAAATGTTATTAGGAAACTAACTAATCCAAAGGAAGACGAACGAAGACATGTGTCTCTGCTACATCTATTTTTCTTTTCGAGTGTGGCTGAAGTAGACATTCGGTTCCGCAGTAGTATCACTGATGACGGCATCACTCGTCAATCCTAGTTAGTTTTATTTTATTTTTTTATTTATTTAACCTAAGAATCACCAACAGCTAATTAGGATAATATTAGGTGATTCCAACAATCCTCAAAATTTAAAATACCCTTGTGGTCCGAGTTATATGATTATTTGATATATTTTGATAGTTATATGATTATTATAAATAAATTCAAGGACAAATTTTAATTATATTATAATAAAATATTCACACGTTATTATTTGTATTTTGTTTTGTTGTTGCTTATTGTTTTATTTGTTTAATTTATTTTCTTGTATTAATGGTTAATTTTGTATTAAAATTGATTAAATATATTGTTGACTTACAGAATTTCTTATAATATTTGATATTTTGTAATTGTATTTGTCTTATTTTTGCAATGATTTAATCTTTTTTACATTTTAACTATTCAATAAATTTTTTGACTTTTCTACAAAACCTTATTTCTTGACGATTTCTATATTTATTTAAATTTTACTGTATGAAAATTCAATAATCTATAAATATGTTTGCAGTTTAACCTCCGTTTGAATCGGGATCATTTTAATTCAAAGCAGTTTAGTCAGAATAACAAGACTTTTCCATTTCACATAAATAAATGGTTGGAAAGTGAACTATCACTTCCAGTGCATTTTTACTTAAGATTGGATATTCATTAATAACAGAAATACAGAATTTCATAATCGAATGCAAATTAAATGTCAACTTGCGAAACTGCGAATTTCGTACTTCGATCAACTGTTCTTGAAAATCAATTTCTTGGTCGTCATAAATTAATTTATTGATTTCCTGAATAAAATGGTGTATTATGTGACATGGGCCAAATGATTACACTGACCTTCAATTAATGTTAATCTATCAATTTATCTATAAGGGGACCCTAAGATTTTCAAATTTTCGATCAAGGTCTTGCGGATATTTGGAAGGACATTCGAGAACGTATTAAATACAGAGGTAAAATCTTCTGGGGTAAAGCCAATATTGGCAATTTCGGATTTGAGTGGATTGATGGATAGGCCAAGAGAATTAAGGGAGGGGATCAGATTTTCCAATCTTTAAGGACAGAAGCTACCGGACCTCCGATAGTAGCGTCGTCCAGGTACCATACATTGAAACGAGATGAGATGTTCCGAACAACAGGATCGATCGTCAGGGCAAAAAGCAACGGGCCAAGTGGGTCGCCCTGTTGAACACCGTTGCTGGAATGTAGGATTTGGTCATCGGCAATAAGAAGGCTTGGCTTGGAGTAAGCCATAGATACCAAGCGGGCAATTGAGGGAGCACGGCGGTAGCAAGTTTCGAGAATACAGTCCCGACGAAGACTGTTGAAGGCATTTGTCAAGTCTAGCTTCACGAGTACAGAGGCGTTATCCGGCCTTTCGGTTGAGGCGGAAATAAACTTTCTTGCAGCATGGACAGCAGCTTCACAGCCGCCGCGGACACCGACGCCCAACTGAAACGGGCGTAGTTCCTGACCCAAAGACTTGGTAACTTGTCTACAGGCTACTTTGGAAGCTAGACGGCGAAAAAATGTACCAACAGCAATAGGGCGGATCCCGCCTTTTTTCTTCCTTTTACCTCTGTATTTAATACGTTCTCGAATGTCCTTCCAAATATCCGCAGGACCTTGATCGAAAATTTGAAAATCTTAGGGTCCCCTATATCTAATCTGGGTGTTGAATCGTCCCTATATGCTTAAACATCCTCGCTAGTGGCAATTTCTAACAAACTAGCAAAAATCGATTCCCATTCCGGCCTGTTTTTCCTACGCAACTGTTTTGCAATTCCAAAGCTTCTATTTATCCTCAGAAGTGCCCCATGTTTCTTTAACCTGAGGGCTCTCGAATCATTTGATTTTTCGCTTAAATCCAGCTTGGAGTCCATTTGCAATATTACCCTCGATGAGATCGGTTGGCAACAGGCCACCCTTCCTATAAGCCATGGCGGTATTGGTATCCGATCATCTGTCGACCTTTCTATCCCGGCGTACTTATCTTCAGTTAATGCGACAAACGATCTGGTCCAGGAGATTCTCCAATCCGTAACCGAATCATCTATGAACACAGAGTCGGTCGCCGCAGAAAGTTGCTGGCAAGGGATGTCTCTGGAAATCCCGGAGAATACACACGCTCAAGGCCAATGGGACCGGATCCTCTGCGACCACAAGATAAACAGCTCAAGCCGAAACTCAATCAACATCGCTTGGCTTGCTTATTGGCCGCCTCGCAACCATATTCTGGTGTATGGCTTACAGCAATCCCTATGGCGTCAATCGGCACCTTAATGGACAACGACTGTGTAAGGATTTCCGTCTCTCTCCGCCTCGGACTTCCCATTTGCAGAACACCACCAGTGCCGCTGCGGTTTGAGAGTGGACTCATTTGGCCATCATCCCCTCTCCTGCTCACGTAGTGCCGGACGTTTCACACGACACGCCGCCATCAACGACACCGTGAGCCGTGCCCTAACGACGGCGGGGTTTCCTAATGAGCTCGAACCAGTCGGGCTCGACAGAGGCGACGGTAAGCGCCCGGATGGCATGTCAATCTTCCCGTTGAAAAAGGGAAATGCCTTATCGGGACGCCACCTGTTCCGACATTTTCTCCGCCAAGAATCTAATTGTCTCCGCTTCGGAACCGGGCTCAGTTGCAAAGCAGGCGGAACTAACAAAACAGAAGAAGTACCGGGTCCTGGCAAAGAATCACCAATTCACTGCAGTCGCGGTGGAAACCTCTGGAGTCATCGGCCGCAGACGCTATCGTTTCTCCGCCGCCTTGGATCTAAGCTCGTGGTTGCCACGAAAGATCCCAACGAGTCGATCAGACTCGGGAATTGCCATCGATCCGCTGCGCATTTTAACTCTTTTCGTTTGTAAAATAAAAAAAAAAAAATTTATCTATAAACTTCAAACAATCTTATTATTGATTTATCAACTACGAAAATAATTAATTTTTTAATCCTGTCCATCCCGACTATAGACTTTTTCCGATTTAATTAAAATTTTTGACATCGAACTTCCGTGATTTCCGTTTTGGTTGTATTCACAGTGAGGAACCATTTTCCAAGCTCTGCTGGGAAACAAACATAACAGAGAAATCGGACTGAAAGATGTCGGGTCTCCTCTTAGCATCCAGGCTTCAGTATCGGTCTTATTAGGGCCTGTTTTCATATTGACGGAATCACATTGTTGTTGATTGAATAGTGATGATAGATGTTAGAAACCTGACTTTTTCAACGTCAAAGTTTTTTAATAGACTGACCGGATTTTATCCGGGCCGTGAGAATACGATGATTTTGTGGAGTGAGCAAAGCAAGCTTTCTTAGCTTTTCCCGATGTTGGACTCTGGACCCAACCCAAGTGCGGAACGGACGGGGGGAACATCTGTAAGTAATTGAATCGGGGTGATGCGCTTCTGGTTGCTAAAGTCTTGGTCTTTTGACAGTTGGTCCTGTTGAATGGCTAAGAAGACCTTTCCACCTTCCTTAAATAGGTGGTCAAGTGGGCTTGGAATAATATTGTTCAATTTGGAAATTGTCGTCGTTTGAGACTGCGAATAGCAGCCCGGACGTCACCCACGGCTAGTTTGACACAAACACGATCATTCAGGGTGTCCTCCTGTAAGGTGTTCTTTTGTTATTTTGGGAATGTTTGCGATAAACATGAGGCAAGGTTGTTATTGGGTGCGAAGAGATTCTGTTGATGTTCTCTTTAATCAATTCTGCGAGAGGATGTGGATTTTCCCAGTGCGGATAGGGGCTCCGTGCGCCAGTGGGGCAAAACTGATTATACGAGGTCATGCTTCCCAACTATTAGACGTGAGACGTTGATGAAGGAAGTAAGACATTTGGAAACTTGTATCCTTGCTGACTTTGGAATCGAAGGGGAATTTTCAAAGAACTTCGAAAGCAGGACAGTTTGAAGAGGAATGAGTTGACGTCCAATTGATGAGAGACTACTTTATTAAAAAATGGGTACTTTGCCATACACAATAAATGCTGAAGACGCCCATGTCTCCTCCTTTTTAACCATTAAACCCATCTGTTCCACCCATAAAACACATCCCGAAGAACATGTGAGTGGGAATGTCTGACAACTCTCTTTGCCTTACTGCTTCTGAGTCACCAGACACCAGTTTGTACGTGACATTCTCTCTATCAACGCTGTATTTAGAACCCTCGTGTCGTCATTACAGTTGGCTCAAAAAGTCATGGAACCACTTAATAAATTTTAGTATTTTACGTTTTTACCCATAAAATATGAAGTATTTTGACTTTTAATTATTTTTTTGAAAAATTAAAGCATAACTCACTTTAAAATTTGAACGAACCTATATTTTTGTACTAAAAATTGACTTTTTTAATTCTTAAAAAAATATGCCGAATAAAATGAGGCATTAAAAAATATCTATCAAAAAAGATTAAAAAATTGCTCATTTTAATTATTCAAATGTATTGTTTTTATCTGTAAAAAATCCAGTTCAATTAAAAAGACAAATTTGTAGGATACATCCTGCAAGATCCCTCTTCCCATTTTCACTTCACCAATCTTTTTGATTAAATCTCAGCTTGATCTTCCATTTCGTGACAATTTCCTTGATAAATCCACAATCCAATGGGGAAGGCCGGAGTTATCGAGGACTTGATACAGAAACTCGTGATTGTAAGTCAAAAGCCTTCTTTACATTAATCCAGGCAGAAGGCAAATTATTCCCATTTTGTTGATGGACACATTGGTTGGGCAATGTCTGCTCTTTGGCTCCTTGGCACATTCTTCTTGTCGCTGATCAAATTGTATGCTTCAATGTAGTTCGTCAATTTTCTGTTCACACATTTTGTTACAAGTTTATATGGATTTGACATGCAAGTAATCGGCCTCAGGTTCTTGGGTGAGTCACAAATTTTATTTTTGGGAGTAAGATGGGTAATCCCTGTGTAGAACCACTCACCAGATGTGTACTTTCCATATATGATATTCGCGACTTTCTTACAAAGGTCATCGTGGACCGTAGTAAACTTTTTCAAGAAAAAATCGTATACGTCATCGCATCCACAGGCTCTTCAATTTGGCAGCTGATTAAGATTTAAAAAGCACCGAAGTGTCTCCTTCCATGCCAATCCAATTATAATTACTCAAAACAACCTTTCTCCAGGACCATCCGGATAGGACTCTTGCAAGTCTTCAAGCCTTCTGTCAAGTTGTACTCTGTAAGGCAGTTTCAATGCGATACGTCTTGTCTTGTTTAACTGTTTGATAAAGTAGTCTTTCTCCGTACCAAACCAGCCCTCCTACCCATATGTAAAAACCCAAGATATATTTAATACTAATAATCTGAAAATGAATAAAGTCAAATATTTGTTAAAACGCGGAATTTGTCTTCAACTGTATTCTCTCAAAGTACTTTGCGAGTTTTAGTTTAATAACTCTCATCTATAAAGACAAATAATATTTTTAATATTACTAATTTTAAAGAATAATTATAAATTGTTGCTAGGAAATAGCGAAAATGAAGACAGTGCAAGTAATTAATTAGATTATTTGGAAGGATGAGTCCTCGCCCTCTTTACAACAAAGTTTGTCAGGACATCGAGATACAATAACTGGAATTGACTTTAATGTAAATGGAAAACAACTTGCCTCCTCATCGTTGGACTCCGCAGTAATTTTATGGAAAATCTATCCTCGTCTACACGTGATAAGACTTGCTGGGCACAAAGTATTAAAATTGACTGATTATTAAGGATTCCACGACTTGCGTCTCCTTCTCTCCGTCAGGAGCATTGTTGGCCTCTTCTTCGAAGGACAAGACCGTAAGACTGTGGATTCCTTCAGCGTATACCTCGATCATATCATTAGTAGGAAAGGTGAAAGTACAAGCTTCGTCGGGCACACTGCTGCTGTCCGACATGTCGAATTTAGTCACGACGGGCAAAGCTTTATCACATGTTCTGACGACAAGTCAGTTAAGGTATATAAGCTAGGAGTTCTTCTTACAGATATGGACAACTCACAGACAGAGATTCCAATCCTCGTACATTCATCATTCGAATTGGGTTAGGTCAGCGAGGTAATGAGTTTTGACAAATTTAAGTTTTTCGCCAGACAGCCGTAGTTTTGCTTCTGTAAGTGACGACAAGACTGTCCGTCTGTGGGATCGAGCTATCAAAGACCCCGTCCAGACTTTCCGTCTTGATAACTCTCGAGGGACATCAATCAGATTCCATCCTGGGGGGTATTTTATTGGAGGAGGAATTGACGATGGTTCAGTCAAGATCTGGGACATTCGTAGTTATAAACTAATTCAAAACTATGCTGGTTTTTTATTTAAAAATTATTTTTAGTGCACAATGCCTCAGTAAACGACATCTCCTTCCACCCTTCCGGGAACTATTTAATCACTGCCTCCTCTGATGGAACAGCCAAAGTTTTAGATTTGATCGAAGGGAGACTCTTCTACACAATCCACGGTCACAAAGTTTGTTGAGACACGTGACCTTTAAGGACTCGGTCACAGCAATCAAGTTTTCATGTGACGGCCAAAACTTTGCAACAGGCGGGGCAGACGAACAACTTTTTTTGTGGAAAACCAATTTTGATTTGGCGGTTAAAAAAGTGCAGGAAAAAGAAAATGAGACTAATATGAAAAAATACGAGACCGACTATTGTTCAGCTGCGGAGGATCAAAGTCTTCCGAGAAATGAAGATCCTCAGAATCATGTTAAACAGCTCAACGGTGGACAAACAGATGAAAATTTTTCTGAATTTGTCTTGAATATAAAACAGGCTCTCGATAGAATAACAGGACAATTGGACATGTTGACAGAGGTTGGATATGGAAATAACTATGTAGACTGTGGGTGTACTCGAACACCGTCTTAGTAACACGGAGGACAGATTACATCAACACATCGTTGATACGAAAAATAAATAGTTACTTAGATTGTAAAAATTCATTTTGCGATAAAAAATGTTTCATAAACTTTGTCTAATTTTGATTAATTTGGCAATTATAGTTAGGAATATTTTTATTTTAAATACAATATTTTTGTTTTTCTAAAATAATGATCTTTTCCAAAGTAGAAAACATTCCAAAGGGAGGTCTATTAGAGGTACCAATTGTACTGTTGAGTGCAGGACGTCAAAAGAAGTGGATTTAAAAAAGAACTACTATTTGAGATACCGATTCAGGAAATTATAGTAAAGACTGGTTGGAACTATTTTCACTTTTAATTCCAAATTAATTTTAGCTCTTTGGATAAAAGGTCAATTTATTTTAAAGACTATTTTTGTGGATATGGTACCGAAAGTTAGCGCAAAAGGACAAAAAAGAGCTCCCATTAAAACCAAGAATGTTTCTGAACCGAATACTATGGAACCTCAAAAACCTGCTCAGCGCGTAATTGAGGCTGACAGCTTTAACCTCTGTTATATTCTCACGATCGAAAACTTAGCACTGGAGAAGATCAAAAGCAGTAATTCTTAAATGCGGCCCTGCAAAAATAAATGATTGGATTAAAAAAATTTTAATAATTGTTATAAAATTAAATTTCAATTCATTCACGTGGAAAATTGTCTAATGTCTGTTGTCCCTAAACAGTATCGTATTATAGTACAAGAAAATAGGGGATTCAAAAAAGAATGGGAGGAAAGTTTTTTATGATTCAAAAGAAAAGAAAATTACATTGCTTAATAGGTTTTGTGAGATACACCAAAATCAGAAATAGCTTCAGAAATTATTTAAACATGATATAATTTATTTTATAACTATTTTCAGTAGAAAATAAAATGACTTATGTAATTTTTTGGGTCGTTATTCCAAAAACCGGGTACGTTCAAAAACTTCAAAATTTACTTTTTTTCGTAATTGTAATTCTAATTTATCCTCTTTCTTCTATGTTTAGTTTGTTTCTTTTTTTCCGATCATACTATTAAGAGTGCTGAATTCTCTCTCTACGCAGAATGATGTAGGAAAACATAATTTTTTCCCATAATTTCGGGAATTTCATTTTTTTTGATTTTTCTTCTCAGAATTGTCAGATTTTCACGCAGCTCACTGCCTCATCTATAAACAAAACCAATAAACAAACACATTCAATCACTCACTATAAACAAAACCAATCACTCACTACAAACAATGATTGTTTTTTACAGGAACAGAGTTGAACCTTGGAAAAGAACGCTTGAACTGGACAAAAGAATAAACCAGATTTATCACCAAATAAGTGTCTTCAACATCCCCAGTGCCTGTCAGTACATCGAAGGGAACGAGGCGGGCTTGCCTACCTGAATAACCTTGCGAATAGAGGATGTAGCGACTAGAAGGAGAAGTTTAATTAATATCTGAATAAATTGATTGTAGTTTTTTTACAGTCTAATAAATATTATTAGACTCTATCATATACACTACATTAACGAAGAAACCATTTGTAGACTAAGTGGATC
>NW_021824028.1:0-20326 GCF_006345805.1 Octopus sinensis | reverse complement strand
GCGACGGTTGGAATCTCGCCCGAGACAATGTGCGAACAAAGACGAGTGACAGAAGATAGCAGGTCTTTTCCGGATTCGTGGGTCAATGGGCTCAGGAGATCGCGTAGGTGGATGGCTTAACACCGTCTATCCCGCCGCTGCTACTGGGCGCAAAAGACCCGAGAGCGGTCTGTGGCAGCGAAACACGGGGAGAACGGAGAGAATATAGGTCAGTCTGGGAACGAAAAGAAAGTTCTTCACAAGAAAAACGCAAGATGCGAGCCAAGCCCACGGATCCGATCAGTGAGTAGTTTAATTCGTCCCATTTAGACGATAAGGCATTTTCTATGCCATCAGCGGAAATTGGAGAGCCAAGATAACTAGATCGCCGGTGGGCGTTAGCCTTAACCCAACGATCAGGCTGCTGAGAGAGGAGAATGTGTTGCGGAGAGCGGCGGGGGCAAGAGAAATGTTTACGAGTTCGCATTTTCCGCCGTTAAGAGATAGTCCGATCTTGGAGAAACCGGAAGTGATTCTCTTAACGTCTTCCATAACGACCTCTGTAGGTCCACCAATCGTCACGTCGTCCAGGTACCATTAAAAGATTAATGATAAATTGACTGAGTTCAATTTAGTTTCCGATAACTTTTCAATACGGTTTTGCATTTCTTCTTTAATATTTTTGAGTACGTCTTCTTTGAGTACTTTACTACATCTGTTTTCTAAAACTCCCAAATATCTGTAGCTGTCCAGACCATCCATCAATTTACCATCATTTCTTAATAGGTAACTATTTGTTGCTGATTTATCGAAATTCCTCTCCAGTCCAGATGATTCAAAGTAATAGTTCACATCTTCCATCATCCACGCCAATGTCTCCTCTCCCAAAATTGCATTATATATTACGCAATATATTACGCAATTTATTACATAATCTCAAGTACCCCCATATCATCAAATCTAGGGTCCTCTCTGAATTGTATAATATGTTACGCAAGGTTAACCATTAAAAGATTAATGATAAATTAAAAGTTAGATTAATTAAATTTTTCAATTTACTGGTCTTGGGCCTCCCTGAACAGCACCATCATCTTTCGTGATCCTCTTGCTATTAATTTGTCCTTCCTCAGAGTATTCGTTTTCTGTCACCTCATCATGTCTCCTCTTCATCGAGTTAGCTCCCCTTTGGTGAGTGTTCCACACTGCATAATCTTTGTTGAGAATCAATGCTTTAGTCATTACGTCTTCGAAACCATGTTTATATTCTACGAACATTCCTTCCAACGTCTTCTTTAATGCAATCGTTTGGATGTATGCCAGAACACTGTCTTTAATGCCAATCAAATCCATGTATATTTTAAAATACTTGGAGGTGATCGCATCCCAGGTAATGACAATCGGAAGTATTTTGACTTTGGGCTTGTAAATGATTTCTAATTCACTTGCCAGGATATCATATTTATGAAGTTTTTCAACTTCAACTGCTTTTAAATTATCCACACACGTCACTCCAATCTCTATTAGCCATATGTGGTTTAATTTTTTGTCGTATAGGAAAATGTCCGGCTTGTTATATTGAATTTTTGACTCGGTAGGGATAGTAGTGTCAACTCGTAATTCAGCACGATCATTGGTAATTACGCTTTGGATAGAGTGAGTCTTCAACCTTTTTGATTTTTTGAATCCAAATTTTCTGCATAGGTGCATGTGTATGCATTTAACAATTTCGTTGTGTCGCCTTGTATAATCGGAATTAAGCATTCTATTGCATCGAGTTGCCAAATGGTCGACTGTCTTATTAGAAGATTTGCAATGTGGGCATTTCGAACCAAGCTCGCGGAAGAAAATATTCCTGTCCTGCAGAAGGAAGAACATGGCTTCAGATTTAGGGGAAATATTTCCTTTTACAATCCATTTTGAGGATGTCTGTATATCGAAAGTCTCATTATCAAGCTGATAAAAGACACTCAATCTGCAGACTCTTTAGTGTCTGTTCAATGTGCTGGGTTGATTCATATTTTATTTGCAAGAATTCTGTGATTGTGGCCATGTGTGACTTTTTTGTTGTTCAGCCCACAGAATTCCTGCACTCTCAGAGAAGTAAATTTTCGCCTTTCCAGGCTTGTTTTGAAATCAAGCAACATTTTCTCAGCTTTGAAAGTGATAGATATCAATCCCCTTCCAAACATATTCCTCGGTAAGTAAAGTCTTTCTTTGCAAGCTGGTTTCATATGCACATTCAAATTCATAAGTATTTTTCTGACTAATTTATCAATTTCTTCAAATTCACAGGGTTCTAAGTCAATGAGTCCAATATAGTAATTGCACAGTGATAGAGCATGTTCATTGATTGCTTTAAATAAATTGACTGAGTTCAATTTAGTTTCCGATAACTTTTCAATACGGTTTTGCATTTCTTCTTTAATATTTTTGAGTACGTCTTCTTTGAGTACTTTACTACATCTGTTTTCTAAAACTCCCAAATATCTGTAGCTGTCCAGACCATCCATCAATTTACCATCATTTCTTAATAGGTAACTATTTGTTGCTGATTTATCGAAATTCCTCTCCAGTCCAGATGATTCAAAGTAATAGTTCACATCTTCCATCATCCACGCCAATGTCTCCTCTTCTTTGGACAATAGCTTCAAGTCGTCAATGAATAGGAAGTGATTTGTAGAAAAGGTTAGGGAATTAATGTCACCAGAATTTATCGATATATTTGGATATTTTGAAGATAAAAGTCTACTTAACGGATCCAAAACAAGTACAAATAATTGGGGCGACAGAGAGTCGCCTTGGAGTATACCACGTTCTATATTAACAGTTCCCAGCTGTTTTTTTCCCAATCTCAAAGAGACTTTCCAGTTTGGAATAATTGACATAATAAAACTAGTTATCCAATTAGGCAGTCCAGAGTTTTCGAGGATTTCAACAAGAAAGTCATGACTAACTGAGTCAAATGCTTTCTTGACGTCGATCCATGCACAAAATAATTTATTATCGTGCGCTTTGTTGACGCATCTGTTTAAAAGTGCAAGTTCTTTTGCTCCTTGACAATGTCGTTTAGTTCCAAGCTGGTACTCAGTTATCAAGTTGTAAGTGTCGGCATATATTGCAATTTTTCATTCACACACTTTGTAACCAGTTTGTACAAACATGGCATACATGTGATCGGTCTGAGGTCCTTGGGGTCAATAGAGGTTGCTTTCTTGGGATCAGGTAAGTGATTCCAGTATAAAACCAACTTTGCGGGTGACTAGTTCCGTTAATAATATTTCTGATTTCTTGAAATAGGAATTTGTGAAGAGAATCCAATTTTTTGATGAAAAAATTGTATACACAATCACATCCCGGAGCTCTCCAGTTAGGAAGAGATTCAATTAAGTTTAAAATGAACTCGTCATTGATGTCGGAGTCATGGTGCTCAGCACCAGTAACTCTCTTATTCACTCCAAAACTTAACTCATTTTTCTCCTTTTTCTTCCAGACGTCCATCCAAAATTTGAGACAATCAGATGTGTCGAAACAATCAATCAGAGCATTATCAGAGTTAGAATGGAGGTTTCTGTAGAACGACCTTCGATTCAACTCAAACTTCCGATTATCAATTCCGTATTGTCGCCTTGAATCTGCAATAGACACCTTTTTGTTTAGAATTCGAATCTGGTCTGTGATTGTTGTCGAGATTCTTTCAAATTCTCCCCTTTTGGATTTTTTGTAATTGTAAGAACATAAAATGTCAATGACTTTCTTCTTTTCTTCGTCTTTGATAGTAGACATAAAGTATTTTGATATTAATATACTAGCTCGGCAGCTCGCTTCGCTCACCGCGACCTAGCTCCTGCGGAGGGCCTGTTTCATCAAACAACTATAAGTTTATGTAGATGTATAAGACTACCTGGTTTAATGTAACCCTATTCTATCGCCTGTTGATAAACGATGTTTGTCGTCCGTCCTTCCTTGGCATATATAAATAAATTTTCTCTTCTGCCTACCCTCGAGCATCCCACATACAGCTGTCCATGTGAAAAGCACTCACTCTCTAAAAATAACCCAACTACCTTAATGACTGTCCCTGGGCCTTGTTTATTGTCATTGCAAAACTCATCCTCAAAGGAAATTGCAGCCTTTTAAATCTAAATGGTAATTTATCAGTAATTATCGGAATTCGTGGAATATAAACATCCTCACCTCTATACTTACCTGTTAATATCGTCGCCTCTATTACGTTAGCCATCAAATTTTTGATAACTAACCTCGTTCCGTTGCATAATTTAGGTGGCGCAAGATTTCGTAATAAAACCACTGGAACGCCTATCTTTAACTTTAAAAGATGATTCCGCATTCCAGAGGGATCTAAGGAGTTTAAAAATTCAATCCGGTTGAATTTTTAGAAAATAACAAAAAAATAAAAAAAACAAATAAAAATAAATAATTTAAAAACAAAAAAATAAAAAAAACAAAAAAAAAACTTTAAAAATTTGTAAAATAGTATAAACAAAAAAAATCTCTGCCGCCACGGCAACAACCTGTCTAATTTTTCTAACAGCCAATTAAGATAATGCTTAAAAGCCTTTATAGTCCGGAGATTTAGCTTAGTGACCTTGATTAGACAAACCACTGGCGGAAATGGGGCAGGCGGAAATGGGGCAGGCGGAAATGGGGCAGCCGGAGATGGGGCAAGCGGAAATGCGGCAGGCAGAGTAGCAGCAGCCAAAAAAGCGACACACAAAAAAGATTTATTTAATTAATACCTTAAGCTGACCGTTTTTTCTTCAGCTTCGTTTTTCCTCCTTCGGTTATCTATTTAAAAATTATTTTTGAATAATAAAAAATATTAGGAAAAAAGAGGCATACAGAAAATAAATTCTATCTTTACGAAAAACTTTTTTCTTAAGGTCGTCTTCCCTCCTTCGGTATCTATTGAAAAAATTATTTTTGAATAATAAAAAAGTTTAGGAAAGAGGCATACCGAAAATAAATTCTATCTTTACGAAAAACTTAACTAAATAGTTAATATTTTTACGCAAATTCTTCTGATTGCGCTGTCAATTGGTGGTAAATTGTGTTAATGATTGTGCTAATGTGGTTTCAACTATCAAAGTGTTTTTTAAAATCTGTTAATTGCACACTCTTTTCAAGGTCGTGCAATCTGTAATTGCACATTCTGTCAAAGTCAAATATGATAATAGCTTTAATTTTGATTCATGGTCGATAATGATATATGCATTAATTTAAAGAGAGAAATCATAGGATGAATTGAATTTCTTTATCGCGAATAATTGGGAGTTCATCATTGTTAATATTCTCGCTGTCGTTTTCATCAAGGATATTCTTAATACGTGAGATTTTGCCTCGAAGGTTTTAATGGACCTCATCATGAATGTCGAGGACATTAACGTTGTTCATTTTAATCAAATGCAGAAAATAATTTTTTGATTTTTGGGCGGAAAGGTTTTAAGGACCTCATCATGTAAGTCGAGAACATCGTAGTTGTTCATTTTAACCAAAATGCAGAAAATTTTTTTTTAATTTTTTTTGGGGGGAAGGTTTTAAGGACCTCATCATGTAAGTCGAGAACATCGTAGTTGTTCATTTTAACTAAAATGCAGAAAATTTTTTTTTAATTTTTTTTGGGGGGAAGGTTTTAAGGACCTCATCATGTAAGTCGAGGACATCGTAGTTGTTCATTTTAACCAAAATGCAGAAAATTTTTTTTAATTTTTTTTTGGGGGGAAGGTTTTAAGGACCTCATCATGTAAGTCGAGGACATCGTAGTTGTTCATTTTAACCAAAATGCAGAAAATTTTTTTTTAATTTTTTTTTGGGGGGAAGGTTTTAAGGACCTCATCATGTAAGTCGAGGACATCGTAGTTGTTCATTTTAACCAAAATGCAGAAAATTTTTTTTTTAATTTTTTTTTGGGGGGAAGGTTTTAAGGACCTCATCATGTAAGTCGAGGACATCGTAGTTGTTCATTTTAACCAAAATGCAGAAAATTTTTTTTGGGGGGAATTTATCTTTACTTTGCCAATTTGAAGTTGGTGTGCACACACAGACAGACAGACAGACAGACAGACAGACAGACAGACACACACCATACCATTTTATTATTAAGATTTTTTTCAGTCAAAGACTCAATTTTATTTTGTATTCTCTGCTTCCAATTCGTTTTAATTGGATCTCTCATTGTAATTTGTTGGTACACACATTGCGGGGAATATATCAGAGTTGAAATATCTTCAATACTTGTAGGTAGGTTGTTTGTTGTATATTCGATCAATGATTTATTTATTATTTCGATTAACTCGTGATTACATATTGAGACGGTATCTTCCTTGTCTGTTGCCTCGCATCGATTGTTTTAGAATTATTTGCATCAATTGAATTAATAATTCCTCATGCACCCTGTTGTAAAGTGCCAAATCAGGGGAATTATTATTCGTTCTTTTTTTCATTTTTGGAAATTTCGCTTCTATTCCCGAAGACAGAAGCGAGTTTTTTTAATTCATATATTGATTTCTTTTTTCCGAATTTAGAATTAAAATATGTAGCAATGAGGGGCCAACCTCCTCTGGGGACTCGTTTAAGACGGTCTTTGACACAAATCAATAGAGATGACATCCATTCTCCAGGGTTGGAAGATTCGATTGACTCACAAATAGCTTTCATGGGAATCAAAGTTGAAGGGGTCTGTGGGGGTCCGTAATTGCAATTGCCCGAGGCATCAGGATGACCATGAACTGTCAGGTCCACACTTTCTTGAGTTCCATTTGGTAAAATTTCTGTGGATCCGTCCATGGGAATGACTTTTTCAGACTGCGAAAAACCAACCATCCGTACACCACAAGAACAATGTAATCCTCTGTTACGCAATATATTACATAATTAATTTCATAATATGTTACGCAATATTTTAGGTAATTTAGTAAATAATCTCAAATACCAAATATCCTCAAATCTAGGGAATTCCCGAAATTGCATAATATTTCACGCAATATATTACGTAATTTATTACATAATCTTAAGTACCGCAAAATACTCATATCTAGGGACCTCGTCAAATTGCAAAATATTTCACGCTATATATTACGTAATTTAATAATAATCTTAAATACCCCCATATGCTCACATCTAGGGACTTCCCTAAATTGAATAATATGTTACGTAATATATTACGTAATTTATTACATAATCTCAAGTACTCCCATATCCTCAAATTTAGGGACCTCCCCAAATTTAATAATATGTTACCTAATATATTACGTAATTTATTACATAATCTCAAGTAGCCCCATATCCTCATATCTAGGGACCTCCACAAATTGCATAATATATTACGCAATAAATGACCTAAATTATAAGATAATTTCAACTACTCCCATGTCCTCACATCCAGGGACCTCCTAAAATTGCATTATATATTACGCAATATATTACGCAATTTATTACATAATCTCAAGTACCCCCATATCCTCAAATTTAGGGACCTCCCAAATTGAATAATATGTTACCTAATATATTACGTAATTTATTACATAATCTTAAGTACCCTAAAATACTCATATCTAGGGACCTCGTCAAATTGAATAATATGTTACGCAATATATGACATAATTTTTTTTTTTTTTTTGTATACTTTAACACTAATGAACAAAACAATTGTCAGTTAACTAAATTAATCCAGCCGAACGGATTGCTTGCGCGTTCCCGCGCACGATTGCGAGTGAGATCCTCTGCCTCAACCAAGAGGACTCGCGAGCATCCATCTTTTTCCGAGCAATGAGGATAAATTATTAAATAATCTCAAGTACCCCCATTCCTCAAATCTAAAGACCTCTACAGATTTCATAATATGTTACGCAATATTTTAGGCAATTTAGTAAATAATCTCAAATACTCACATATCCTCAAATCTAGGGAATTCCCAAAATTTCATAATATGTTACGCAATATATTAGGTAATTTATTAAATAATCTCAAGTACCCCATTTTGTCACATCTAGGGACCTCCTCAAATTGCATATCCTCAAATTTAGGGACCTCCCAAATTGAATAATATGTTACCTAATATATTACGTAATTTATTAAATAATCTCAAATACTCACATATCCTCAAATCTAGGGAATTTTCCAAATTTCATAATATGTTACCCAATATATTAGGTAATTTATTAAATAATCTCAAGTACCCCATATCGTCACATCTAGGGACTTCCCCTAATTGAATAATATGTTACGCATTATATTACATATTTTATTAAATAATCTCAAGTACTCCCATTCCTCAAATCTAAAGACCTCTACAAATTTCATAATATGTTACGCAATATATTAGGTAATTTATTAAATACTCTCAAGTACCCCCATTTCTCAAATCTAAAGACCTCTACAAATTTCATAATATGTTACGCAATATATTAGGTAATTTAGTAAATAATCTCAAATACTCACATATCCTCAAATCTAGGGAATTTTCCAAATTTCATAATATGTTACCCAATATACAGAAGACTATCCATTTAACGAAAAAAAATTTAACGAATATATTCATTTTACGAAAGTCAAAATATTTTTTCACGTTTTTCCTTAGATAAATTCAAAAATAAAATTTTTTTTTCTTTGTATTAGTGAATATTTAAGTATATTTAACGAATATTTAAATAACGAAAATTAAAATTTTTGATTAAATTTTAAAGTAATTTTTCCTCGCTATTTCTTTGTAGTAAACCATGTGTGCAAGGGTGAACAATATGAAGAAAAAAAAAACTTATCAAATTCAACAAAAACTGGAAGTTATTGATTTCAAGAAGAATAATCCTGCTGTTACTCAAGAAAATTTGGCTCAGCGGTTTAATATGCCTATTGGAGTGATCAATTCAACGTTGAAGAAAATGCAATTGTATGGATCAAGGCGTCACAAACAAAAAAAGAATATTACATTTAAAAGTTGTACTGATAAGATATATGAACCACTATATGCATGGATTCAGAACAAACGTTTCTGTAATCACACCATAACTAATGAAATGGTACGCGAAATGGCACTCAAAATTGCTCAACGATTTTATATTGAAAATTTCAAAGCATCTCACCCATGGATTTCACGCTTTAAGGAAGAGTATAAATAAAAACACTCACGATTTCTGGAGAAGAACAATTAGTGGATCCCGTTTTGCTTATAGATTCATATGAACGCTTTGCAGCCATGTTAAAAAAATATGGATCGGAAAAATTTTTACAACTGCGATGAAACTGCCCTTTTTTCAAATGTACTCAAAAAAAACATTAGTTCTTGACTCCGAATCAAGGGCTTCAGGAAAGAACGAATAACACTGTTATTATGCACAAATATGGAAGGAGATAAAGAGCATCCGTTGGTAATCGGAAAATTCAAAAATCCTCATGGTTTTAAAAATATTAATATGAATAATCTTGGGATTCAATATGCAAATAGCAATAAATCTTGGATGACCAGTTTAATTTTTAAAAACTGGGTTGAACGGTTAAATTCCAAAATGAGTGTGGAAAATAGAAAGATTTTGCTTCTTTTAGATAATGCGCCAGTTCACTATTTTGATGGCGAATTCAGTAATATCGAATTGTATTTTCTTCCTCCAAAGACAACATCTAAGATTCAACCAATTGATCAAGAGATTGTGCATTCATTTAAATCGTTGTATAAAAACGGAATGACTAAAAATTTGAGTATGGGAACAAATATAGGAACATTGTCATATACAGATGAACTTACCAAATTCAAATTAGTGAATGCTCTACCTTTAATTATTGAGGCTTGTAACGAAGTCACAGTGGACACTATCAAAAATTGCTTTAACAAGGCATTAAATAATTGGCCGAAGATAGATGAAAAAATACTTGAAGAATCCACTGACGAAAAAGGTATTAAATTTAAATCACCTTACAATTAAAGATAATAAAAGTGAAATTATGATTGAGTTTCCTGTCTGTGCACCTGTCGTCTGCGAAGAAAACGCGTATCTTGATACAATACAATGTGAGGAAGAAAATGAGCATGAAGAAATAGATAGCACAAATGACAATCCCATTGGTTATGCAGATGCACTTAAATATTTGGAAAATATTGAAAAATATTTTTTGCAAGAATCTGGTGAACATATTCACCTAATTACAAATTTGAGAAATATATTGGCAAAAATTAAAAAGAAGGAACCTAAAATTACCGATTACATGACACATTTTTAATTAAACAATTTTTTTCGTTAAATTCATTAAACGAATGCTCAATTTTCATTTTCGTTAAATGAATAGTCTACTGTATTAGGTAATTTATTAAATAATCTCAAGTACCCCATATCGTCACATCTAGGGACTTCCCCTAATTGAATAATATGTTACGCAATATATTACATATTTTATTAAATAATCTCAAGTACTCCCATTCCTCAAATCTAAAGACCTCTACAAATTTCATAATATGTTACGCAATATATTAGGTAATTTATTAAATACTCTCAAGTACCCCCATTCCTCAAATCTAAAGACCTCTACAAATTTCATAATATGTTACGCAATATATTAGGTAATTTAGTAAATAATCTCAAACACCCAAATATACTCAAATCTAGGGAATTCCCGAAATTGCATATAATGTTACGCAATATAATATGTAATTTATTACATAATCTCAAGTACCCCCATATCCTCAAATTTAGGGATCTCCCCAAATTTAAATGAATAAATTTATTAAATAATCTCAAGTACCCCCATTCCTCAAATCTAAAGACCTCTACAAATTTCATAATATTTTACGCAATATATTCGTAATTTATTATAAAATCTCAAGTATTCCCATATCCTCACATCTAGGGACCTCCCAAAATTGCATTATATATTAAGCAATATATTACGTAATTTATTACATAATCTCAAGTATTCCCATATCCTCACATCTAGGGACCTCCTCAAATTGCATATCCTCAAATTTAGGAACCTCCCAAATTTCATAATATGTTACGCAATATTTTAGGTAATTTAGTAAATAATCTCAAATACCAAATATCCTCAAATCTAGGGAATTCCCGAAATTGCATAATATGTTACACAATATATTACGTTATCTATTAAATAATCTCAAGTACCCCCATTACTCAAATCTAAAGAACTCTACAAATTTCATAATATGTTCGAAATATATAAGGTAATTTATTAAATTATCTAAAATACTCACATATCATCAAATCTAGGGACCTCCTCAAATTGTATAATATATTACAAATATATTACGTAATTTTTTTTTTTTATTGACAAACCAACCAATAACTACAAGTTAATTAATTAAAAGCTTCAAGGGCGGGAAGCCGACGCGATCGAGAAAGAGTTAGAGCGCACTATCGCAAGGGATATCCGCTCGAAAAACCATCTCGATTTACGTAATTTATTACATAATCTCAAGTAGCCCCATATCCTCATATCTAGGGACCTTCTAAAATTGCATAATATGTCACGCAATATATTACATAATTTATTACATAATCTTAAATACCCACATATCCACACATACAGAAACCTCCCAAAATTGCATTATATATTAAGCAATATATTACGCAATTTATTACATAATCTCAAGTACCCCCATATCCTCAATTTTAGGGATCTCCCCAATCTGAAATGACATAATTTATTAAATAATCTCAAGTACCCCCATTCCTCAAATCTAAAGACCTCTACAAATTTCATAATATGTTACGCAATATTTTAGGTGGTAATTAAATAATCTCAAATACTCACATATCCTCAAATCTAGGGAATTCCCAAAATTTCATAATATGTTACGCAATTTATTAGGTAATTTATTAAATAATCTCAAGTACCCCATTTTGTCACATCTAGGGACCTCCTCAAATTGCATATCCTCAAATTTAGGGACCTCCCAAATTGAATAATATGTTACCTAATATATTACGTAATTTATTAAATAATCTCAAATACTCACATATCCTCAAATCTAGGGAATTTTCCAAATTTCATAATATGTTACCCAATATACATTAGACTATCCATTTAACGAAAAAAAATTTAACGAAAATATTCATTTTACGAAAGTCAAAATATTTTTTTACGTTTTTCCTTAGATAAATTCAAAAATAAAATTTTTTTTTCTTTGTATTAGTGAATATTTAAGTATATTTAACGAATATTTAAATAACGAAAATTAAAATTTTTGATACAATTTTAAAGTAATTTTTCCTCGCTATTTCTTTGTAGTAAACCATGTGTGCAATGGTGAACAATATGAAGAAAAAAAGAAAAACTTATCAAATTTGACAAAAACTGGAAGTTATTGATTTCAAGAAGAATAATCCTGCTGTTACTCAAGAAAATTTGGCTCAGCGGTTTAATATGCCTATTGGAGTGATCAATTCAACTTTGAAGAAAATGCAATTGTATGGATCAAGGCGTCACACAACAAAAAAAGAATATTACATTAAAAGTTGTACTGATAAGATATATGAACCACTATATGCATGGATTCAGAACAAACGTTTCTGTAATCACACCATAACTAATGAAATGGTACGCGAAATGGCACTCAAAATTGCTCAACGATTTTATATTGAAAATTTCAAAGCATCTCACCCATGGATTTCACGCTTTAAGGAAGAGTATAAAATAAAAACACTCACGATTTCTGGAGAAGAACAATTAGTGGATCCCGTTTTGCTTATAGATTCATATGAACGCTTTGCAGCCATGTTAAAAAAATATGGATCGGAAAAATTTTTACAACTGCGATGAAACTGCCCTTTTTTCAAATGTACTCAAAAAAAACATTAGTTCTTGACTCCGAATCAAGGGCTTCAGGAAAGAACGAATAACACTGTTATTATGCACAAATATGGAAGGAGATAAAGAGCATCCGTTGGTAATCGGAAAATTCAAAAATCCTCATGGTTTTAAAAATATTAATATGAATAATCTTGGGATTCAATATGCAAATAGCAATAAATCTTGGATGACCAGTTTAATTTTTAAAAACTGGGTTGAACGGTTAAATTCCAAAATGAGTGTGGAAAATAGAAAGATTTTGCTTCTTTTAGATAATGCGCCAGTTCACTATTTTAATGGCGAATTCAGTAATATCGAATTGTATTTTCTTCCTCCAAAGACAACATCTAAGATTCAACCAATTGATCAAGGGATTGTGCATTCATTTAAATCGTTGTATAAAAACGGAATGACTAGAAATTTGAGTATGGGAACAAATATAGGAACATTGTCATATACAGATGAACTTACCAAATTCAAATTACTGAATGCTCTACCTTTAATTATTGAGGCTTGTAACGAAGTCACAGTGGACACTATCAAAAATTGCTTTAACAAGGCATTAAATAATTGGCCGAAGATAGATGAAAAAATACTTGAAGAATTTACTGACGAAAAAGGTATTAAATTTAAATCACCCTACAATTAAAGATAATAAAAGTGAAAATTATGATTGAGTTTCCTGTCTGTGCACCTGTCGTCTGCGAAGAAAACGCGTATCTTGATACAATACAATGTGAGGAAGAAATGAGCATGAAGAAATTAGATAGCACAAATGACAATCCCATTGGTTATGCAGATGCACTTAAATATTTGGAAAATATTGAAAAATATTTTTTGCAAGAATCTGGTGAACATATTCACCTAATTACAAATTTGAAAAATATATTGGCAAAAATTAAAAAGAAGGAACCTAAAATTACCGATTACATGACACATTTTTAATTAAACAATTGTTTTCGTTAAATTCATTTAACGAATACTCAATTTTCATTTTCGTTAAATGAATAGTCTACTGTATTATGTAATTTATTAAATAATCTCAAGTACCCCATATCGTCACATCTAGGGACTTCCCCTAATTGAATAATATGATACGCAATATATTACATATTTTATTAAATAATCTCAAGTACTCCCATTCTTCAAATCTAAAGACCTCTACAAATTTCATAATATGTTACGCAATATATTAGGTAATTTATTAAATACTCTCAAGTACTCCCATTCCTCAAATCTAAAGACCTCTACAAATTTCATAATATGTTACGCAATATATTAGGTAATTTAGTAAATAATCTCAAATACCCAAATATACTCAAATCTAGGGAATTCCCGAAATTGCATAATAGGTTACGCAATATATTACGTAATTTATTACATAATCTCAAGTACCCCAATATCCTCAAATTTAGGGATCTCCCCAAATTTAAAAGAATAAATTTATTAAATAATCTCAAGTACCCCCATTCCTCAAATCTAAAGACCTCTACAAATTTCATAATATGTTACGCAATATTTTATGTAATTTATTAAATAATCTCAAGTACCCCATATCGTCACATCTAGGGACCTCCTCAAATTGCATATCCTCAAATTTAGGAACCTCCCAAATTGAATAATATGTTTCCTAATATATTACGTAATTTATTAAATAATCTCAAATACTCACATATCCTCAAATCTAGGGAATTCCCCAAATTTCATAATATGTTACCCAATATATTAGGTAATTTATTAAATAATCTCAAGTACCCCATATCGTCACATCTAGGGACTTCCCCTAATTGAATAATATGTTACGCAATATATTACATATTTTATTAAATAATCTCAAGTACGCTCATTCCTCAAATCTAAAGACCTCTACAAATTTCATAATATTTTACGCAATATATTCGTAATTTATTATAAAATCTCAAGTATTCCCATATCCTCACATATAGGGACCTCCCAAAATTGCATTATATATTAAGCAATATATTACGTAATTTATTACATAATCTCAAGTATTCCCATATCCTCACATCTAGGGACCTCCTCAAATTGCATATCCTCAAATTTAGGAACCTCCCAAATTGAATAATATGTTTCCTAATATATTACGTAATTTATTAATAATCTCAAATACTCACATATCCTCAAATCTAGGGAATTCCCACAAATTCATAATATGTTACCCAATATATTAGGTAATTTATTAAATAATCTCAAGTACCCACATATCGTCACATCTAGGGACTTCCCCTAATTGAATAATATGTTACGCAATATATTACATATTTTATTAAATAATCTCAAGTACTCTCATTCCTCAAATCTAAAGACCTCTACAAATTTCATAATATTTTACGCAATATATTCGTAATTTATTATAAAATCTCAAGTATTCCCATATCCTCACTTCTAGGGACCTCCCAAAATTGCATTATATATTAAGCAATATATTACGTAATTTATTACATAATCTCAAGTATTCCCATATCCTCACATCTAGGGACCTCCTCAAATTGCATATCCTCAAATTTAGGAACCTCCCAAATTTCATAATATGTTACGCAATATTTTAGGTAAGTTAGTAAATAATCTCAAATACCAAATATCCTCAAATCTAGGGAATTCCCGAAATTGCATAAATGTTACACAATATATTACGTTATCTATTAAATAATCTCAAGTACCCCCATTACTCAAATCTAAAGAACTCTACAAATTTCATAATATGTTCGAAATATATAAGGTAATTTATTAAATTATCTAAAATACTCACATATCATCAAATCTAGGGACCTCCTCAAATTGTATAATATATTACAAATATATTACGTAATTTATTACATAATCTCAAGTAGCCCCATATCCTCACATCTAGGGACCTCCCAAAATTGCATTATATATTAAGCAATATATTACGTAATTTATTACATAATCTCAAGTATTCCCATATCCTCACATCTAGGGACCTCCTCAAATTGCATATCCTCAAATTTAGGAACCTCCCAAATTTCATAATATGTTACGCAATATTTTAGGTAATTTAGTAAATAATCTCAAATACCAAATATCCTCAAATCTAGGGAATTCCCGAAATTGCATAATATGTTACACAATATATTAGGTAATTTATTAAATAATCTCAAGTACCCCATTTTGTCACATCTAGGGACCTCCTCAAATTGCATATCCTCAAATTTAGGGACCTCCCAAATTGAATAATATGTTACCTAATATATTACGTAATTTAATAAATAATCTCAAATACTCACATATCCTCAAATCTAGGGAATTCCCCAAATTTCATAATATGTTACCCAATATATTAGGTAATTTATTAAATAATCTCAAGTACCCCATATCGTCACATCTAGGGACTTCCCCTAATTGAATAATATGTTACGCAATATATTACATATTTTATTAAATAATCTCAATACTCTCATTCTTCAAATCTAAGACCTCTCCAATTTCATAATATTTTACGCAATATATTCGTAATTTATTATAAAATCTCAAGTATTCCCATATCCTCACTTCTAGGGACCTCCCAAAATTGCATTATATATTAAGCAATATATTACGTAATTTATTACATAATCTCAAGTATTCCCATATCCTCACATCTAGGGACCTCCTCAAATTGCATATCCTCAAATTTAGGAACCTCCCAAATTGAATAATATGTTTCCTAATATATTACGTAATTGATTAAATAATCTCAAATACTCACATATCCTCAAATCTAGGGAATTCCCCAAATTTCATAATATGTTACCCAATATATTAGGTAATTTATTAAATAATCTCAAGTACCCCATATCGTCACATCTAGGGACTTCCCCTAATTGAATAATATGTTACGCAATATATTACATATTTTATTAAATAATCTCAAGTACTCTCATTCCTCAAATCTAAAGACCTCTACAAATTTCATAATATTTTACGCAATATATTCGTAATTTATTATAAAATCTCAAGTATTCCCATATCCTCACTTCTAGGGACCTCCCAAAATTGCATTATATATTAAGCAATATATTACGTAATTTATTACATAATCTCAAGTATTCCATATCCTCACATCTAGGGACCTCCTCAAATTGCATATCCTCAAATTAGGAACCTCCCAAATTCATAATATGTTACGCAATATTTTAGGTAATTTAGTAAATAATCTCAAATACCAAATATCCTCAAATCTAGGGAATTCCCGAAATTGCATATATGTTACACAATATATTACGTTATCTATTAAATAATCTCAAGTACCCCCAACTCAAATCTAAAGAACTCTACAAATTTCATAATATGTTCGAAATATATAAGGTAATTTTATTAAATTATCTAAAATACTCACATATCATCAAATCTAGGGACCTCTCAAATTGTATAATATATTACAAATATATTACGTAATTATTACATAATCTCAAGTAGCCCCATATCCTCACATCTAGGACCTCCAAAATTGCATTATATATTAAGCAATATATTACGTAATTTATTACATAATCTCAAGTATTCCCCCTATTCCTCACATCTAGGGACCTCCTCAAATTGCATATCCTCAAATTTAGGAACCTCCCAAATTTCAATAATATGTTACGCATATTTTAGGTAATTTAGTAAATAATCTCAAATACCAATATCCTCAAATCTAGGGAATTCCCGAAATTGCATAATATGTTACACAATATATTACGTTACTATTAAATAATCTCAATACCCCCATTACTCAAATCTAAAGAACTCTACAAATTTCATAATATGTCCGCAAATATCAAGGTATTTATTAATTATCTAAAATACTCACATATCATCAAATCTAGGACCTCCTCAAATTGTATAATATATTACAAATATATTACGTAATTTATTACATAATCTCAAGTAGCCCCATATCCTCAATCTAGGGACCTTCTAAAATTGCATTTATGTCACGCAATATATTACATAATTATTACATAATCTTAATACCCACATATGCACACATACAAAACCCCAAATTGAATTATGTTACCTACTATATTACTAATTTATTAAATAATCTCACAATACTCACATATCCTCAAATCTAGGGAATTCCCCAAATTCATAATATGTTACCTAATATATTAGGTATTATTTTTTTAAATAATCTCAAGTACCCCATATCGTCACATCTAGGGACCTCTTCAAATTGCATATCCTCATTTAGGAACCTCCCAATTGGATAATATGTTTCTAATATATTACGTAATTTATTAAATAATCTCAAATACTCACATATCCTCAATCTAGGGAATTCCCCAAATTCATAATATGTTACCCAATATATTAGGTAATTTATTAAATATCTCAAGTACCCCATATCGTCACATCTAGGGACTTCCCCTAATTGAATAATATGTTACGCAATATTTACATATTTTATTAAATAATCTCAAGTACCCCCATTCCTCAAATCTAAAGACCTCTACAAATTTCATAATATTTTACGCAATATATCGTAATTTATTGTAAAATCTCAAGTATTCCTATATCCTCACATCTAGGGCCTCCCAAAATTGCATTATATATTAAGCCATATATTACGTAATTTATTACATAATCTCAAGTTTCCCATATCCTCACATCTAGGGACCTCCTCAAATTGCATATCCTCAAATTTAGGAACCTCCAATTTCATAATATGTACGCAATATTTTAGGTAATTTAGTAAATAATCTCAAATACCAAATATCCTCAAATCTAGGGAATCCCGAAATTGCATAATTGCAAATATGTGACACAATATATTACGTTATCTATTAAATAATCCAAATACCCCCATACTCAAATCTAAAACTCTACAAATTTCATAATATGTTCGAAATATATAAGGTATTTATTAAATTATCTAAAATACTCACATATCATCAAATCTAGGGACCTCCTCAAATTGTATAATATATTACAAATATATTACGTAATTTATTACATAATCTCAAGTAGCCCCATATCCTCATATCTAGGGACCTTCTAAAATTGCATAATATGTCACGCAATATATTACATAATTTATTACATAATCTTAAATACCCACATATCCACACATACAGAAACCTCCCAAAATTGAATATGTTACATAATATATTACGTAATTTATTACAAAATCTCAAGTACCCCCATATCCTCAAATTTATGGATCTCCCCAAATTGAAATGAATAAATTTATTAAATAATCTCAAGTACCCCCATTCCTCAAATCTAAAGACCTCTACAAATTTCTTAATATGTTACGCAATATATTACGTTATCTATTTAATAATCTCAAGTACCCCCATATCCTCAAATTTAGGGATCTCCCCAAATTAAAATGAATAAATTTATTAAATAATCTCAAGTACCCATTCCTCAAATCTAAAGACCTCTACAAATTTCTTAATATGTTACGCAATATATTACGTTATCTATTTAATAATCTCAAGTACCCCCATATCCTGATATCTAGGGACCTCCTCAAATAGCATAATATTTCACCCAATATATTTCGTAATTTATTACATAATCTTAAGTACCCCAAAATACTCACATCTAGGGACCTCGTCAAATTGCAAAATATTTCACGCATAATTACGTAATTTAATAATAATCTTAAGTACCCATAGCTCAAATCTAAAAACTTCCCCAAATTGAATAATATGTTACGCAATATTTACTTAATTTATTAAATAATCTCAGTAGACCGCCTTTGTCACATTAGGGACTTCCCCTAATTGAATATAAATGTTACGCAATATATTACATAATTTAATCTCAAGTACCCCAATTCCTCAAATCTAAAGACCTGTATAAATTTTATAATATTTTACGCAATATATTGCGTAATTTATTACATAATCTCAAGTAGCCACATATCCACACATACAGAAACCTCCCCAAATTGAATAATATGTTACATAATATATTACGTAATTTATTACATAATCTCAAATACCCCCATATCCTTAAATTTAGGGATCTCCCCAAATTAAAGGAATAAATTTTATAAATAATCTCAAGTACCCCATTCTTAAATCTAAAGACCTTCACAAATTTCTTAATATGTTACGCAAATATCTTACGTTATTATTTTATAATCTCCAGTACCCCCATATCCTGATTTAGGGACCTCCTCAAATAGCATAATATTTCACGCAATATATTTCGTAATTTATTACATAATTTTAAGTACCCCAAAATACTCACATCTAGGGACTTCCCCAAATTGAATATATTACATAATTTATTACATAATCTTAAATACCCACATATCCACACATACAGAAACCTCCCCAAATTGAATAATATGTTACATAATATATTACGTAATTTATTACATAATCTCAAGTACCCCCATATCCTCAAATTTAGGGATCTCCCAAAATTGAATGACATAATTTTATTAATAATCTCAAGTACCCCCATTCCTCAAATCTAAAGACCTCGACAATTTCATAATATGTTTAGCGCATATTTTAGGTAATTTATTAATAATCTCAAATACTCCACATATCCTTCAAATCTAGGGAAT
>NW_021824027.1:17500-20940 GCF_006345805.1 Octopus sinensis | reverse complement strand
GGTTTGTTTACATCCCACTGTTTGACAAGTGGTGTTGGTTTGTTTACATCCCACTGCTTGACAAGTGGTGTTGGTTTGTTTACATCCCACTGCTTGACGAGTGGTGTCGGTTTGTTTACATCCTAGTGCTTGACGAGTGGTGTTGGTTTGTTTACATCCCAGTGCTTGACGAGTGGTGTCGGTTTATGGTTTGTTTACATCCCACTGCTTGACGAGTGGTGTCGGTTTGTTTACATCCCACTGCTTGACAAGTGGTGTCGGTTTGTTTACATCCCACTGCTTGACAAGTGGTGTTGGTTTGTTTACATCCCACTGCTTGACAAGTGGTGTTGGTTTGTTTACATCCCACTGCTTGACGAGTGGTGTTGGTTTGTTTACATCCTGCTGCTTGACAAGTGGTGTTGGTTTGTTTACATCCCACTGCTTGACGAGTGGTGTCAGTTTATGGTTTGTTTACATCCCACTGCTTGACGAGTGGTGTCGGTTTGTTTACATCCCACTGCTTGACAAGTGGTGTCGGTTTGTTTACATCCCGCTGCTTGACAAGTGGTGTCAGTTTGTTTACATCCCGGTGAGTGGTCCGGCATAAAAAGAGGCCGAGAGAATAAATACCCAGCCTCCAAAACTGAAGTACAGCAGTCAATTAGTTTCGACCCAAAACCCTGCAAGACGGTGCCCCAGCATGGCCGCAGTCCAAAACAAAGCATAGAACAACGTATATATCTACTTACCGTCTTCTCCTTCTGTTCCTCCTGTATGTCCAGACCCCCAATCAGCTTGTGAATGGCCCCAGTGCAGCCAGCTCCACAGAAGATGACCACATCATCGTCCGTGGCATTCACACAGTTCTTGATAATTTGTCTGGTGTGGCAAGGAAAAAAAAAAGATAGATATATATATATAATAGATGGATATATGTGTGTGTGTGTATATACGAGCAAAATGCCCACCCCCGTCCAATGGACGGTGTTGAGTTGTCAAACATTTAAACCAAATTTTCTCAAGACAACTTGTCCGACCGCTCCATAGGCCTCCCCTTTGAGAAACACTGATTTAACCTAAATTTGAGACACCAGCAAAAGAAGAAATAAAAATAAACCTTTTCTCTATTCCAAAGAAAAACGATTTTATTCACACAAATATTCAACCGAAGAGTTTAAAGTACCAGTAATGGATAAGGCTGTTGACTGGGGTAACACAAACATGGTTTAAACAGTAAGCTTGGCAGGAAAGAAACGTGCCTTTAAGCAGGACAAAAACAACAAAAAATGGAGGGTACAGGTTGACGGAAGAAAAGCAGGACAAAAACGGTTTTATCGATCGCATTCTCACCTGGAATCGATTTTTGTAATTTTTTCAAGACTTATACACGCCCTGATACCGTCAGTATCTACATATCAAATTTGAACGCAATCGGATGGAGGATGCCCGAGATCCCAGAAGACACACACACAGACAGACAGAATGGATTTTATATAATAGATATATATATAGGCGCAGGAGCGACTGTGTGGTAAGTAGCTTGCTAACCAACCACATGGTTCCGGGTTCAGTCCCACTGTCTGTGTGTGTGTCTTCTGGGATCTTGGGCATCCTCCATCCGATTGCGTTCAAATTGGGCAGGTGTCTTCTGCTAATTCCTTGTGAGTGGATTTGGTAGACGGAAACTGAAAGAAGCCTGTCGTATATATGATATATATATATATATATATATATATATATATATGTATGTGTGTGTATATGTTTGTGTGTCTGTGTTTGTCCCCCTAGCATTGCTTGACAACCGATGCTGGTGTGTTTACGTCCCCGTCACTTAGTGGCTCGGCAAAAGAGACCGATAGAATAAGTACTGGGCTTACAAAGAATAAGTCCCGGGCTTGATTTGCCCGACTAAAGGTGGTGCTCCAGCATGGCCGCAGTCAAATGACTGAAACAAGTAAAAGAGTAAAAGAGTATATATATATATATATATATACGTAATATATGGTATATTTATAGACGGCAAATTTTAGCCAGTTCTCTGCAGACCGAAAAAACGATGAACAACCTTAATCAATTTTCTTGATAATTTGTCTGCTGTGGCAGAGACAAAAAAGATAGATAGATATATATATAACCAGAAACTCGGGTCCGTGTGTATCATGAATTCCCTTTGCAAATACTGATAGGGCACAGAAAGCCTGTCAATGTCTCGATCAGGACTGACCTGGGGCTAAACAACAATAGAGGCACTAATACTAACTACTATACTATACATTGGATGATATAGTCCTAGATGCACTATGCCTGAATAAACGAAGGGATGGTCACAGCTGGAACATATTTGATCATGGGTCTGTCTGGATCAGGACTGACCTGGGGCTAAACAACAACAACAACTATAGCCACTAATACTAACTACTATACTATACATTAGATAATGTAGTCCTAGATACACTATGCCTGAGTGAAAGATGGGATGGTCACAGCTGGAACATCTTTGATCATGGGTCTGTCTGGATCAAGGACTGACCTGGGGCTAAACAACAACAGCAACAATAAAAATTATAAAATAGGTGTTATCTTACCTGGCCTCGTCCCTGAACTTGGTCGTCTGTCTGGAGACTATACTCGTGGTTGTATGTGTGTTGCCGTAGAATGGTCGGACATATTCATTTATGTAATCTTCAATGAACTTCATTGACCTACAATGTTTTGTAATCAAATGAGATATCAGAAAGCAGAACCAAAATTGAAGTCGATCAACATCAATGGAAATTGCAGCTGTGATACCAGTGCCAGTGACAAGTAAGCGAACCATCCGATCGTGACCGTTGCCAGCGCCGCCCCGCCTGGCCTCCGTGTTGGTGGTACGTAAAAAGCACCATCCGTCCGTGGCCGTTTGCCAGCCTCGCCTGGCCCCCGTGTCGGTGGCACGTAAAAAGCACCATCCGATCGTGGCCATTTGCCAGCCTCGCCTGGCCCCCGTGCTGGTGGCACGTAAAAAGCACCATCCGATTGTGGCCGTTGCCAGCGTCGCCTCGCCCCCGTGCCGGTGGCACGTAAAAAGCACCCACTACACTCACGGAGTGGTTGGCGTTAGGAAAGGCATCCAGCTGTAGAAACTCTGCTAGATCAGACTGGGCCTGGTGCAGCCTTCTGGCTTCCCAGACCCCAGTTGGACCGTCCAACCCATGCTAGCATGGAAAACAGACGTTAAATGATGATGATGATGATACATGTGGAGGCGCAATGGCCTAGTGGTTAGGGCAGTGGACTCATGGTCGGAGGATTGTGGTTTCGATTCCCAGACTGGGCATTGTGAGTGTTTATTGAGCGAAAACACCTAAAGCCCCATGAGGCTCCAGCAGGGGGTGGTGGCGATCCCTGCTGTACTCTTTCGCCACAACTTTCTCTCACACTTTCTTCTGTTGGCCTACTCGCTTAGCCAGCGGGGTGGC
>NW_021824027.1:7500-10000 GCF_006345805.1 Octopus sinensis | reverse complement strand
GACTTCTTTCAGTTTCCGTCTACCAAATCCACTCACAAGGCATTGGTCGGCCTGGGGCTATAGCAGAAGACACTTGCCCAAGATGCCACGCAGTGGGACTGAACCCGGAACCATGTGGTTGGTAAGCAAGCTACTTTCCACACAGCCACTCCTACGCCTATATATATATATTTATATACATATATACGATGGGCTTCTTTCAGTTTCCGTCTACCAAATCCACTCACAAGGCATTGGTCGGCCTGGGGCTATAGCAGAAGACACTTGCCCAAGATGCCACGCAGTGGGACTGAACCCGGAACCATGTGGTTGGTAAGCAAGCTACTTTCCACACAGCCACTCCTACGCCTATATAATATATATATATATATATATATATATATATATATATGATTTCAACATGTGATCTCTTGAGCACCACCAGCAAAAAATTTTTTTCTTCTGTCTTCCCTTCTCGGGATCTTTCCTTCTCCTTTGTTTCCGACAAAGAGCTCCGCTCGAAACGTTAAACCCTCCTTCTTCCCTTCTTTCCTGAGCGTCCAATAATACTTTAATTGTTCCACGTCCTCCCGTTGCTGTGTTTTTTTCTGTGTTTTCTTGTTTGGATTAACTATATATATATATACATATATAAACGTATATACAACAGGCTTCTTTCAGTTTACGTCTACAAAATCCACTCATAAAGCTGTGGTTGGCTCAAGGTTACAGCAGAAGACTGTTGCCCAAGGTGCCATGCAATGGGGTTGAACCTGGAACCATGTGGTTGGGAAGCAGGCTTCTTACCACACAGCCACACATGGAGGGGGTACTTGTGGTGATGATTATGACTCTATACAATAAGGGTGAGTGAAACACAGAGGCCTTTAGAAAGTTGCGCTTACCTTTGACTGGCCCATAGGGGCCATTGACTATCAGGTCTGACCCTATGACGTTTTCCCTGAGGGTTTTAAGAACCGGGTTCTCGTCGCCATCCATGGTGACCTGCGGGGAGACATTAAGACAAAAATATAAATATATAACAACAATGTCAGTGGTGGTTCATAGATAAAATTAAGGGTCGGGGGTTCTGCTTCAGAAAATTTTTATCCCTTGTTTTAATATTGTGTAAAAGGCAACAAACATTAAAAAGAAAATTTATACATAAACTTGATTGGTTTGCGTTTTAGCCACTGCTGGGTAGTGTGTTTAATTTGTTCACTGAACACCGCCACAAATCCCCCCTTGTTTTTCAAAAAACAGGCTATAGTAGAAGACACTTGCCCAAGGTGCCATGCAGTGGGACTGAACCCGGAAATATGTGGTTGGGAAGCAAGCTACTTACCACACAGCCACTATATATATATATATATATATATCAAACCAAATCAAAATAGATGAACATCAATGGAATTTGTATCTTTGTGGTACCAGTGCCGGTGGCACATAAGAAAACCATCCGAACGTGGCCGTAGCCAGTACCGCATTGACTGGCCTCCGTGCTGTGGGCACGTAACAAACACCATCCGATCGTGGCCGTTCGCCAGCCTCGTCTGGCACCTGTGTCGGTGGCACATAAAAAACACCATCCGAGCGTGGCCGTCTGCCAGCCTCGTCTGACACCTGTGTCGGTGACACATAAAAACACCATCCGAGCGTGGCCGTTCGCCAGCCTCGTCTGGCACCTGTGTCGGTGGCACATAAAAAACACCATCCGAGCGTGGCCGTCTGCCAGCCTCGTCTGGCACCTGTGTCAGTGGCACATAAAAAACACCATCCGAGCGTGGCCGTTCGCCAGCCTCGTCTGGCACCTGTGTCGGTGGCACATAAAAAACACCATCCGAGCGTGGCCGTTCGCCAGCCTCGTCTGGCACCTGTGTCGGTGGCACATAAAAAACACACCATCCGAGCGTGGCCGTCTGCCAGCCTCGTCTGGCACCTGTGTCAGTGGCACATAAAATCACCCACTACACTCTCGGAGTGGTTGGCGTTAGGAAGGGCATCCAGCTGTAGAAACACTGCCAGATCCGACTGGCCTGGTCAGCTTCTTCGGCTTGCCAGACCCCAGTTGAACCGTCCAACCCATGCTAGCATGAAAGCGGACGTTAATGATGATGATGATGATGATGATGATATGAATTAGAGATAAAACCTAAACAGTGAGACATAAACCAATACATAAATAACAAATAATATAAATATAATTAATATAATATATAAAAGTGGTTTTATCTCTAATTCATATTTTATATATTTATACTGTGAAATTTGATTTAATCCTAAATCTAATTTTTCCCTGTAAGTTTGGAGCTGTACTCCCTAATATTATTATTTTATTATATATATATATATATATATTATATATGTATATACCCACATACAAAAATATACGCATATATAAACACACCTCTATGTAGCCCCCACCCCCGCACACATTACAAGCATTAAGTAGACATCATTTGTGATCCTTATCTCTGTTGTATTTCTTAACAGTCCCTTTCCTTCCATCCAGGGGGCGATG
>NW_021824027.1:0-2500 GCF_006345805.1 Octopus sinensis | reverse complement strand
ATTTGATCACTAGTCTGTCTCTTTGGATGAGGACTGACCTTGGGCTAAACAACAATAATAACAGCAGCTACAAGAACAACAAGAACAACAAGAACACAACAACAACAACAACAACAAGCAACAAAACAAACGGTTGAAGGTCCTTCGCAAAAACTCACCGGTGGCAATTTGGCGTGACCCTGTAATTTCCCATATTGTAATTGCCTCATTAAATGAGCCAAGCCGACCCCTTGCTTCTTCTTCTTTATCTTTCTCTCCATCAGGACGACGACGACACGACAACGACAACAACAATAATATTTATAAGGGCAGAGTTGAAGGATGACGGATGACGATAATGCTGATGACGGCTTTGACGATTATGTGATAATGTTAGCTTTTAACGCCCGTATGTATGTATGTATGAATATGCGTGTGTGTTTATAAATATATATATGTGTGTGTGTGTGTATGTGTGTATATGTATATATATATATTATATAACTTAGTGGTTCGGCAAAAGACACCGATACAATAAGCCCTGGGGTTGATTTGATCGACTAAAGGCGGTGCTCCAGCATGGCCACAGTCAAATGACTGAAACAAGTAAAAGAGTAAAAGAGCATATATATATGTGTGTATATATATATATATGTGTGTGTGTGTGGGTATGTATGTATAGAAATTAGAGAAGAACCACCATGTAGCAATTCAGCAATGATATAATTAAATCATACCATGTTATTACCATGTAGAAAATAATTAAAGGTACGATAAAAGATTTACCTAGAACTTCTCTAATTTATAAACATGTAATATAAATTGCGAAATTTGATTTAGTATTACTAAATTGAATTTTTCCCTATAAGTTTGGAGTTATACTCCCTAATAATATTATTATTTTATATATATATGTGTGTATGTGTGTGTGTATATATGTATGTATAAATTGTATATATGAATGTGTGAATGGATATATATATATATATTTATTTATGTTTATATATATGTATGGCTGTTAAGTATTTGTGCTTTGATTGTGTATATATATGTTTGAATAGTTACATATAAGTTGTGTGTGTGTATATACACATATGTTTGAATGTCTATATATTATGTATATAATTATATCATATATATATATTGTATATAAGTATATATATATGTATATAAGATCTTTATATGTGTATATACATGTGAATGTATATTTATCTATGTACTGTTAATTATCAATACTCTTAAATGCACGTATATGCACATACATCCATATATAAGAGTATATATATATATTTAAATAAATAAATGTTTGTGTGTGTATATATATGTATATGTATGTATGTGTCAATGTATATATAATGTGTGTATATATATATATATAAATAAATGTTTGTGTGTGTATATATATGTATATGTATGTATGTGTGTGTCAATGTATATATAATGTGTATATATATATATATACATAAATAAATGTTTGTGTGTGTATATGTATGTATGTGTGTGTCAATGTATATATAATGTGTATATAAATGTTATCCGTCTGATAGTATTTAGATGTTTTCTACATCCACAGCAGATTTTGGTTTGACTTCTTAATAAGGCATCCTATCACCTCATGGTCCGTTCAGTAAATACAGGAAAAATCTCAAACTGTTGCTGTACTTTCCACTCAATATAAGTCCTTCTTTCAAGTACATCCTTGTTCCCCTTTATGCCTCGACTACGTTCCGGCTAATTCCGGCTGAAGACGCTATAGCTGCCCAAACAGCAGCAGCAGTGGAGGCCACCAATGGCCCAGTGGTTTGGGCAGCGGACTCGCGGTCGAAGGATCGCGGTTTCGCTTCCCAGACTGGGCGCTGTGTGTGTTTATTGAGCGAAAACACCTAAAAGATCCACGAGGCTCCGGCAGGGAGTGGAGGTTGGCGACCCCTTTTGTACTCTTTCGCCCCAACTTTCTCTCACTCTTTCTTCCTGTTTCTTGTCCCCGACTTCCTACGCAACCGCTGAGCCTGGATGTGCATTCATCCATCCGTCGAAGCTCTCGGTGTCGGGGGTTGACCTGCTTTCTCTTCTGCGGGTCTTGCGAATAGCAAAGGACCACATTTTGGACTTCTAGATTATTATTATTATTATTTCAAACGGACAAAACCCTTTTGTAACTTCCGTCCTGTGTTTGTCCCTTTCTGTTTTAATTGATTTTTGTCAGCCCTTGTGGCCAATAAACGAATTAATTATTATTATCGTTATTGTTGTTGTTATTATTATTATTATTATTATAATTCCAAATTCCGCCGGGGTCGACTTTGCCTTTCATCCTTTCGGGGGGGTCGATAAAATCAGTACCAGTTACGTACTGGGGTTGATGTAAATTGACTCAATCCCTTTTCTCAAATTCGAGGCCTTGTGCTTCCAACAGAAAGAATTATTATTATTATTATTATTATTATTATTATTATTATTATTATTATTATTATTATTATTATTGTTTCAAATTCTGCCGAGGTCCAGGTCGCTTCGCTTT
>NW_021824026.1:7500-20016 GCF_006345805.1 Octopus sinensis | reverse complement strand
CTATCAAGTTTGGCAACATTCTCAAAATGTTAGTACAACATAGACTAAGTAGATGATTAAAGACTTCAAATTGTTTTACAATTCTGCGATTGGATATCAGCGAAAAGAGATTTAACTATTTTCAGATTATTCAACATTTGAAAAATTTAAAATTTCACATTTTTTAGACAAAGCATTTCCAAAATAACAACAGCGTGTTGGAATCGTTGACGTTTTAAAACTGAGAAAATTTAAATATAGATGAAGTCTTGATGATATCTCATTAATTAGAGAAGAATGATGAAAATAATCCATTTTCTGCTTTTTTTTTTTTTTTGTCAGATGTGCAACAAGCAACAAATACCGTGGATTTGCTAAATTTAGGGATATTGAATGAGAATTTTCCAAAATAGTTTTCATTCTTAGTGCTTCCACAAACGAAACGGGGTTTTTAAAAGTAGTTACTTGTCACTGGTGAAATTAAATAAACAGATGTTCGGTAGATGTTATAAACTGGGGTTTGCAATATACACGTAAGCGGAAACGTACAAATTAATTGCTTGATTTTTCAAAATGCATATTGATTTTTCTTTTTAAGCCATAACCTTTTACTAAAGTGCAGAAAAGGCCAGAAAAAATATATTTTCAAAAATCATACGTATTCAAATGTAAATTCAGTGGTTTAGTAAAAAAAAAAAATGGAATAATATAGAATAAAATATTGTTTTAATACCATTTAGAGCAGTTACTTCTCAACCATTTTTGCCTGTGGGACCTTCTAATTATTGTTTTACTCTACTGGACCTATTTGAAAGTTTAACATATACCACTATATTTTTATAACTAAATATTATTAAGAACTATATTTTAAAAATTGTTTAAATATTTTGTGGAGTATAAGCAGTCTGTTGCACGTAAGTATTAACAACAAAATCGTGTATGGACAGCCAATGTTCATGTGGAAATCCAATGGTGGCCATAACCCGAATTTACAGAATTAACGAAGATAGGGTGAACCCAAAGCAAAAACAAAGATATATTGTTGAAATTTGTTCGGTTTTTATTGTAAAATTACATATTTTATATATATTTATATTTTCTTATAAGATAATATACGTACATTTATTTACTTATTTTATTGTTTTTATCTTCGACCTGATAAGTGACTATATTTAAATTGAATTTATTATATTTTTATCAGTTTGTTAATATAGCCACGAAACACGTGTATTCTATTTACTAATTATATACTGTTTATTTATTATTTCGTACTTTATTTAGTTCTAAGTAAATATTTTATCGTATCTTTAATTTTTTTCTATAAGGAATAATTTAAGTATATCATTGTTGAATTGCTACATGGTCATTCTTCTCTAATTTATATACATGTATTATTGTGAAATTTGATTTAGTACTACTAAATTGAATTTTCCCAGTAAGTTTGGAATAATATTCCCTAATATAATATATATATATATTTTTTCTTTTATTCTTTTGTTTCAGTCATTTGACTGCGGCCATGCTGAAGCACCGCCTTTGGGCGACCAAATCAACCCCAGAACTTATTCTTTGTAAGCCTAGTACTTATTCTATCAGTCTATTTTACCACACCGTTACGTTACGGAGATGTAAACACACCAGCATCAGTTGTCAAGCTATGGTGAGGGGACAAACACAGACACACAAACACACACACACACACATATATATACGACGGGCTTCTTTCAGCTTCCATCTACCAGATCCACTCATAAGGCTTTGGTCGTCCGGTGGTTATATTAGTAGAAGGCGGCGAGCTGGCAGAAACGTTAGCACGCCGGGCGAAATGCGTTGCCGTATTTCGTCTGCCGTTACGTTCCGAGTTCAAATTCCGCCAAGGTCGACTTTGCCTTTCATCCTTCCGGGGTCGATAAATTAAGTACCAGTTACACACTGGGGTCGATGTAATCGACTTAATCCCTTTGTCTGTCCTTGTTTGTCTCCTCTGTGTTTAGCCCCTTGTGGGTAGTAAAGAAATATATATTAGTAGACGCTTTCCCAAGGTTCCACGCAGTAGGACTGAACCCGGAAACATGTGGTTGGTAAGCAAGCTACTTACCACACAGCCACGCCTGCGCCTTATATATGTGTGTGTGTGTGTGTGTGTGTTCATCTGGGTCGCCGTTATTATCACCCTTTGATTCAGCCTCTTCTGGCTATTTCATCATGTTGAACTATTAATCCCGACACATATTTTTTCTCACTACGTTTTCTTTTTATTATTTTTTTTCATTCTCACTCCTTTTCAATCTTTCTGTCGAAGAGCGTAGGCTCGAAACGTACGAGACATTTCCATTCTCCCTGAGCGTAAAAAACTAATAACACCTGTCTTCGTAAATTTATAAATTTTCTGTAAATTTGAACGATATATAGGTATTATATATATATATATATATATATAATATATATTATATTATATATATAGATATATAGATATATATATATATATATATATATATTATATGTATATGTAACATGAGCCTCCGTCGGTTACGATCAGCGGAACACCTTGCTCGTAAAATTAACGTGCAGTGGCTGAGCACTCTACAGAGAGGCGTACCATTTCACATAGTTCTCAGGGAGATTCACAGAATGTGATAAGGCTGGCCATTTGAAACAGAGGTAGTACTCACCTATGCCAGTTGAATGGAGAGGAGTAACGTGAAGTAAAGTACCTTGCTCAAGGATACAACGCGTCACTTGGAAATGAACTCACGACCTTACGATCGTGAGCCAAGTACATATATATATGTGTATATATATATATATAAGGTATGTAGAATTACACATGGACAAGTACGTATAACTTAGAAGACGATACAATAACACATGGACGGACATTTGAACCCTCAGTCTTTCATAAGACCATCATCGTAGTATCGGCTGATATTATATGCGTGTGTGTGTGTGTGTATGTATATAAGTGTGTATGTGTGTGTGTGTTTGTGTCTGCGTTTGTCCCCCCACACACACACACACACACCATCGCTTGACAACCGATGTTGGTGTGTTCACGTCCCCGTAACTTAGCGGTTCGGCAAATGTTATCGATAGAATAAGTGCTTGGCTTACAAAGAATAAGACTGGGGTTGATTTCTTCGATTAAAGGCGGTGCTCCAGCATGGCCGCAGTCAAAGGACTGAAACAAGTATAAGAATAAAAGATTATATATATATAAATATATATATATATATATATATATATATATATATATAATTATGTATGTATGTATGTATGTATGTTGCATGTATGTAGTATATATAGATATATATATGCATATCTATACACACACGCACACGCATATATATGTATGTATGTACGTATGTATGTATGTGTATATCTATATGATTGTCTTTGTGTATGGGTTTTAACCTTCACTACAGTGAGAGGAGTACCGAGAACCGTTGGTTTGTTTACATCCCACTAATCCAGCGGTTCGTCAAAGACATGACGATAGAATATATACCAGACTTAACAAAATAGTGTCATGAGGCCGATTTGTTCCACTAAGCCTTTCAAAGTGGTGTTCCAGCATGACCGAAGTCCAAAAACTGAAAGCATGTGCAAATAGGCGCAGGAGTGGCTGTGTCGTAAGTAACTTGCAACCACATGGTTCTGGGTTCAGTCTCATTGCGTGACACCTTGGGCCAGTGTCTTCTACTATAGCCTCGGGCCGACCAAAACCTTGTGAGTAGATTTGGTAGACGGAAAACTGAAAGAATCCCGTCGTATATATGTATGTGATAGTAATATATATATATATATATATATATATATATATAATATATATGTGTGTGTGTGGGTGTGTGTGGTGTGTATGTATGTGTGTATGTGGTGTGGGTGTGTCTGTTTTGTCCCCCCAACCGTTGTCAACCGATGCTGGTGTGGTTTACGTCCCCGTAACTTAGCGGTTCGGCAAAAAGAGACCGATAGAATAAGTACTAGGCTACAAAGAATAAGTCCTGGGGTCTATTTGCTCGAATAAAAGCGGTGCTCCAGCATGGCCGCAGTCAAATGACTGAAACAAGTAAAAGAGTAAAAGAGCAAAAGAGTATATAAGACATGTCCGTTGCTTATAGGATCCACAAACCACCAACCAACCAACCACCCAGCCAACCAGCCCGCCGACTCAGCACAAGCATGCCTTGTAGGCTGGTCAGGCGGCTGGTAAGTCGATCTGGTAACCTGCCTGATGTAAATCTTTATCCAGCCGACTGGCTGGCTGGCTGGCTGGTTTGAATGACTGGTTGCCGGGTTTGGCTGTTGGTTGACTGGGGGACTGCCTGGCTAGCTTCCTGGATGAAGAAATGGCATCGATGATGCTAGAAAATGGTGAGCTTTTGTTAAGCGTGGGAAAGTGTGACACTTGTTGTCAGCTTGGCCAAGAGCGGTCCATTAATTCCAGCGAAGCTTTTCACACTGTAGTTCTGAGCAGCCGATCAAAGCTGCGCATTGTTTATGCGAACGTACGTGCAAGTGTGTCTGCGGGCCTGTGTGTGTTTGTGTTTATATGTGTGTGTGTTTATGTGTGTGTATGGATGGATCTATATTTAATATATATGTACGGTTGCATTTAGGCACATATGAATGTATATATTTAATTATGTGTATGTGCATCAACGCACGTATGTATAAATGTATGTGTGTAAACCTAAGTAGAAAATCCACGGTGACATCACCAATCATGTGTGTGTGTGTGTATACATTAAATATAATGTAATATATATTAAATATAATAGATATATATATATATGCATATGTGTGTATGTGTGCGTGTGGGTTGCGTATTTATGTGTTCTGTACGTATGTAAATACATGTGGAGATATGTCTGGGCTCGTATATTTTGTGTGTGTATATGAGTAAGTGTGTGTATGTGTGTGTGAGTGACTGTGTGTGTGTGTATGTGTGTGTGTGGAGAGGTACACAATCAGATTGCCTGGCAGAGACAAGAAGAAATTATGTGATATGTATATATTAAATGCATTACATCTGTTATATGTATATATACACACAATGCATATATATATATATAATATATTCTATATGTATGTATATATATATATATATATAGATATATATATGTGTGTGTGTGTATGTGTGTGTGTGTGTGTGGTTGTGTGTGTGTATATATATATATAATATATATATATATATATATGTATACGTATATATACATATATATGTGTGTCTGTATATATATCTGTGTGTGTACGTATGCATGTGTATATGTCTATATATGTATGCATGTATATATGTGAATATATATGTATGTGTATGTATATATATTTTTTCGCTTTTCTCTTTTACTTGTTTCAGTCATTTGACTGCGTCTATGCTGGAGCGCCGCCTTTAGTCGAGCAAATCGACCCCGGGACTTATTCTTTGTAAGCCCAGTACTTATTCTATCTGTCACTTTTGCCAAACCGCTAAGTGACGGGGACGTAAACACACCAGCATCGGTTGTCAAGCAATGCTAGGGGGGACAAACAGCACCACACAACCACAACATACACCCACAGATATATATACATATATACGACAGGCTTCTTTCAGTTTCCGTCTACCAAATCCACTCACAAGGCATTGATCGGCCCGGGGCTATAGCAGAAGACACTTGCCCAAGATGCCACGCAGTGGGACTGAACCCGGAACCATGGGGTTGGTTAGCAAGCTACTTACCACACAACCACTCCTGCGCCTATATATATGTATATATATTCTTTTATTCTATTATTCTTTTACTTGTTTCCGTCATTTGACTGCGGCCATGCTGGTGCACCGCCTCTAGTCGAACAGTTCAACCCCAGTACTTATTATTTGTAAGCCTAATACTATTCTATAGCTGTATTTTGCCGAACCGTTAAGCTTCGGGGACATCAACACACCAATATCGGTTATCAAGCGAAATACACACACGCACACAAACACATATATATATACATGCGCACTCACATACACACGGACTCACACACTCACACGCACTCTCACACACACAGAGGCACTCACACACACACACAGATGTACACGCACGCATCCACAAGCACACACATATGGTTAGAATGTTAGACTTAGTATCGTAAGGTAGTGGCTTCGATTCCTGGACCGGGCTGTATGTTGTGTCACGTTGCCTCGCCCCACGCAGCAGGAATGAATAACCTTGCGACGGACAGGTGTCCTGTCAAGACAGGTAAGTGTATTTATACGCCACAAAATCCGAGAGACCCGCCTTATATGAGTTTATATTTTCTTTACTACCCACAAGGGGCTTAGCATAAAGGGGACAAACAAGGACAGACAAACGGATTAAGTCGATTACATCGACCCCAGTGCGTAACTGGTACTTTATTTATCGACCCCGAAAGTATGAAAGGCAAAGTCGACCTCGGCGGAATTTAAACTCAGAACGTAGCGGCAGACGAAATACCTATTTCTTTACTACCCACAAGGGGATAAACACAGAGAGGACAAACAAGGACAGACAAACGGATTAAGTCGATCATATCGATCCCAGTGCGTAACTGGTACTTATTTTAATCGACCGAAAGATGAAAGGCAAAGTCGACCTCGGCGGAATTTGAAATCAGAACGTAACGGCAGACGAAATACCGCTAAGCATTTCGCCCGGCGTGCTAACGATTCTGCCAGCTCGCCGCTTATAGCTTTTGAAGGACCAGTGTTCCATTTTTTTTTCATTACTACGTACATACATCTCAACCCAGTCTCACACATTTCTCCGTCCCGTTCTCCGTCTAAAACAAAGTGTGGCTAATAAAAAGAGAGACAACAAAAAGGCATCAAACGGAAGGTAATGGCTCAGTGGTTAGAGCGTCAGGTTCACAGTCATGAGGTAGTGAGCTCGTTTCCCAGACCGGGCTCTGTATTGTGTTCTTGAGCAAGACACTTTATTTCACATTGCACCAGTTCACTCAGCTATAGAAACGAGTTGAGCCGTCACTGGTGCCAAGCTGTACCGGCCCCTTTGCTTTTCCCTTGGATAACATCAGCGGTGTGGAGAAGGGAAGCAAGTATGCATGGGTGACTCCTGGTCTTCCATAAACGACGTTGCCCGGACTTGTGTTTCGGTGGTGGTGGTGGGGGACTTTCTAAGTGCAATACAATGGTCATTCATGAGTGACGTGGGTCTTTACCCTTTATCCAATAGAAATATTCCGTGGTAATATTTGCTGTCGAGTGGCTGTGTGGTAAGAAACTTGCTTACCAACCACATGGTTCCGGGTTCAGTCCTACCGCGCGGTATCTTGGGCAAGTGTCTTCTACTATAGTCTCGAGTCGACCAAAACCTTGTGAGTGGATTTGGTAGACGGAAACTGAAAGAAGCCCGTTGTGTATATGTTTATATGTATGTGTGTGTATACGTTTGTGTGTCTGCGTTTGTCCCCTCAACATCGCTTCACAACCGATGCTGGTTTGTTTACGTCCCAGTAACTTAGCGATTCGACAAAAAAAGACCGATAGAATAAGTACCAGGTTTACAAAGAATAAGTCCTGAGGTCGATTTGCTCGATTAGAGGCGGTACTCCAGCATGGCCACAGTCAAATGGTTGAAACAAGTAAAAGAGTATACCCAAATCTGACTCGGGAGCCTCGTAACTTGTTATAAAATATATTGGATATAGATTTTAAATTCTCCATCGATTTCAACGATGCGATTAACATTCTTTGGTCCGATTATTTGAATTCCTGCACCTAAAATTAATGGATAAGCGGTTGAATATTCCATGGTAGCCATCGAATATTCAACCATTTAGCTCATACAAGCCTGGGTCGGAACCAGTGTGGAACAGTTTAACAAGTATGGATTCTTCGTATACAGATACAATCCAGAGAGAAAAAGAGAAAGAAAAGAAAAAAATTTCACCCGAGATTCTACTAGTACTTTATTTATTGACCCTCGAACGATGAGAAAGTAAGTTGACCTTCGCAGGATTTGAACTCAGTGACCCGAAAATCCAAAAGAATCAATAACGTACTGTGTGCGACTTTTTAAATGTTCTGATAATTCCTTATAATATAAGTTTTTACAGAGTGGGCATGTGGGTATGTGGGTGTGTGGGTGTGTCGATGAGTGCATCTATGCGTGTGGGCACGTGTGTACACCGACACACAGGCATACACTCACGGATAGATAAATATATTGCATAGATAGATGGACAGATAGATAGATTAATGGATGGGTGGATGGATAGATAGATAGACAAACAGAGAGACAGGGAGGACAGACAGACAGACAGACAGACAGACAGATAGATAGATAGATAGATAGATAGATAGATAGATAGATAGATAATTAGCTTGCTAAATAGATAGAAAGACAGATAGACAAACTGATAGATAGATAGATAAATAGGAAGGTAGGTAGAAGAGTGTATATACACATACATATATACATGTAAAGATACATATACATACATATAGATAGATAGATAGATAGATAGATAGATAGATAGATAAATAAATAGATAGATAGATAGATAGATAGATAGATAGATGGATAGATAGATAGATAGATAGATAGATAGATAGATAGATAGATAGATGGATAGATAGATAGATAGATAGATAGATAGATAGATAAATAGATAGATAGATAGATAGATAGATAGATAGATAGATGGATAGATAGATAGATAGATAGATAGATAGATAGATAGATAGATAGATAGATAGATAGATAGATATACATATATGTATACATACGTCCATATGCAAACAATTCTCCATAAAGCTTAAATAGACTCAGACTTTATTCTTGTTAAGCTTCGAGCAGAGTTGATGCCAGTATGTCTATTCTATTAATTCCAATATATTACAATTCCTTTGTAAACTCTTGAAAATATCCACAATCTTCAGATTCTACAATTTCTTCTAATACCAGAGACACGTGACAATAATGCAAGCTGTTTAGAGTATTATGACTGTGTGTCTGCACTTCAAACAAAGTGAATCTTCCACAACCTGGATTTGAAATGAAACCAACGAATGAGTCTTCATACTTGGTCTCAAGATTTTACAAGAAATAATAGTTAAATATCTCTTAAATTGAGTTGCATGGGACAATTTGGTGCAGCCGTTTGGGCGTTGAAGATATGCCGCGGCTGACTGGTGACGGTATATTTTGGCACTGGAGGCAAACACTCACATCCATACACGCACACACATGCACACATATACAAAACCATGCGCAAAATGTGAGCACAAGACTTTAGTTGGAGACAGTTGCCCAAGGTGTCACATAGTGGGACTGAACTCGGAACCATCTGGTTTAATCGCAAGCTTCTTCCCACAGCACCACGCCTGCGCCATCTGCAATTTATACTTGTAATACGATGAGCATATGCACTTTCCCTCCCCTCCCTGAGAGAAATATTCTCGCTGTCATAAAGAGAGAGGGGAGAAAAGAAAAAGAGAGTGGAAGAGAATGATACAATCATTAAAACGTATGCTGCCAAATAAGTCAGCCTTGAATCAGTGACGCTAATTAAGCCGCGTCAAATACACGGCGCCAAATGTGCTATGCTGAAACGTCTCATAGCCATCCGTTAGAGTCCATGAGTGGCCTCTAGTCTTCTTTATTTTGTACTCAACTGTCTTACATAGGATGGAAACACAATGAATACGGTAACACTGGTTTCGTTATTGATTTATTATGTCTAGAAAAAAGCATTGTAAAAATATGAAATGGTCACGGAATGGATTAATATAAGGTCAAAATATTACCAATTTTAACAATGGTGACAACAGAAAGACTCATTAAAGAATGATGTAAATTTTTGGCGCGAGCGCAACAATTCATAATTTCAGAATGGTTGATTGGTAATTATTTTATCGACGTTATGTAGACATCAATTTTATCGACGTTATGTAGACATCCTAGCCCCCAAAAACGTAGATGTTAGTGCTATCAACGACCAGCTCATAAACCGAATTCCGGATGAGGAGCACATCTACAAATCGATTGACCGGACATCTGACCTCCAACACATTGTCAATTACGCTATCGAGTTTCTCAACTCATTGGAGCCAACCGGGCTTCCACCTCACATTCTTAGGCTAAGAGTTGGATGCCCAATTATGCTAATCAGATATGTGCTTTCGCCTAAACAGTGCAACGAGACCCGCTTAGTAATCAAATAATTTTTTTCTCTGTCTAATTATATTAAACGTAGGATTTTTATTTTTCATACATTACATGCTGTAGTGACAATTAGCTATTTATATAATGTATTGGAACGGCCAACGGAACACAACAGGTTAATATAATAATTATATCGACCTGAATATGATGATAGGGGATACTTAGGTGCAGGTGGTGTTCGAACTCGGGACGTAGTAAAAGAGAGATTTGATTATTTCACGAATCCTAATAATGAGTACGCAAAGTGTGTACTTGTGTGTGTGCGTGTGTGTATGCGATTTTATATAAATCTTTGTATGGACACACGTGTGTATACATACATACATATATATATCATTCTATATATATATATATATATATATATCATTATATGTCTATATATACGTTTCCTTGTATATATATATATGTATATATATGATACTATGTACAAAAACATATATATATATGCGTATACATACGCATAAGCATTGTATATATATGTGTGTGTATAGACATAGAGAGATAGATAGATATAGATATATATTATGTATAAATATATATATATAGAGAGAGATATATATATATATAGATATATATACGCATTAATGTATATGCATGAATATATATATATAGATATATATTATATATATAATATATATATATATATATATATATACGTATGCATTTATGTATTTGTCTATAATATATGCATGTATGTATATATATATATATATATATATATATATATATATAGTATTCATATAATGATATATGAGTAAATGGACTTATTTTATGGTGTTACACACACACACACACACACACACACACGCACTCACACACATACGCGCACGCACACATTCACTACACATATAGATACATACTCACATACACATCCCTAATACATGCACATACATTTACACACACAGAGTGCTATTCCTCTTCATAAGCGTGGGAAACTCCGCATAAGTTTCCATCTTCAAGTTTGTCACACTGTTGCCAATATAGGTTGGTTCTTTCTCTTTTCCAGGTTTTTCCTGTTGCTTTATAGTCTTTTTTTTTTCAACTCGTCAGAACAGTGTTTGGACAATAAATATTTGATCGAAGATGCTGTTTTGTTACTAGTTTTCTTTGTATATTTTTCCATGTCCTCTTTCCTTTTTTTTTTTAATATTTTTTCTTTTGTTTCCGTCTATTTAGTCGCTGGGGAAGTGACGATACGGAACGTCTGAATGGAGAATGCATCTGACTACTAAACATTTATCGCTACCTGAGTTCTTATATATATATCTATGCTGCCACTTCTTGAAACCGCTCAGCAGGATACGAAATATTATTCAAGTATCGGAGTTTGTTCTGCTGTATTCTTACAGCCAGCATGCATTTTTAAAAATAAAATTCTACGCAAAAAGACTAACTCCGTTTCCACTTAGGCAAAATATAAATAGTATTAATATTTATCTTTTTTTTTCTTTTATTTGTTTTAGTCATCAGACTGCAGCCATGCTGGAGCACCGCCTTGAGGAATTTAAGCCGAACGAATCAACTCTTTTAAAGCTTGGTTCTTATTCTATTCCTCTCTATTGCCGAACCGTTAAGCTACGGTGAAGTTAACATAACAACACCGATTGTCAAGCTGATTGTGACGGGGACAAACAGACACAAAGACATACACATATATATAAGAGTGTGTATGTCTTTTTCTATTTTCTCTCCCTGTTTATTTTTGTGTTCCTTTCTGGCGAAGAGCGTAGGCTCGAAACGTAAAAGATCTTCTCACTTCCCGAGCGTTAAACTAATACACTATTTGTTGTTTACACACCCGCCTTCGTCTTTCTTTTTTGTAAATTCTCACTATATATACATATATATATATATATATATATATATATATATATATATATATATATATATATATATATATATATATACTACAGGCTGCTTTCTGTTTCTGTTTGCCAAATCCATTTACATCATCCTTGAACAACTCTTATTCAGAGATTTTTTTTTGAGCGGGATAAGCTACACTTGGTCTTTCTATCCTTCACAAAGTCCCCATTTACATCGCTATTTTTCAAGTGCAATGTATCAATGATCTTTGTAAGGTTAATAGGAGCGAATAATATATGCATCTCTATTTGCACGTCCATCGGGATCTGCTGGAAGTTGAACCTGAAATCGAAAGGCTCTCATGCTCCACCAATATCATTACTAGAAATTTATACCTATTTATACTGACATTTTGATTAGCTGTTATAAAAAGCTGGGACATTTTCAGTAACTGTTATAACAGCTAGGACACTGATTTCTCCAACCAGATCAGATGCAGCACAATATTTTGTCAGTTATTTTAGCGATAAAGTGT
>NW_021824026.1:0-2500 GCF_006345805.1 Octopus sinensis | reverse complement strand
GTCGGTCCAGCGTCCCACGACGGAGCGCGCTGGTGGACGGCATGGGCTTGCTTCTCCAGGTGCCTAGTCGCAAGCCCACTGACTTTTTCCCGGTGATTTTCGCTCCTGTCACCGCTTCGTAGTTTTTCAGTGTCTCGCCGACCTGCTCGATGTGCTCGTGGCTAGACACTATGACGGTGACGTCGTCCGCGTATGCAGACACGCTCGTCCGCATCCCAGTTGTCGCGGGATGCCCCTCAAAGTTGCCAGCTTCCGCAATAATGGCTCGAGAGTCAATACGTATAGAAGCGACGAGAGGGGGCATCCCTGACGGACCGAACGTGCGATGTCGAAGGGTCTCGATAGATGTCCATTCACGCGAATTACCGAACGGATGCCTCTGTACAAAGCGGCTATCCAGCCGCGGAAGACGGGACCGAAGCCTGCCGCTCTGAGGACCGCCTCCAAGTATCGATGGTCTACCCTATAGAAAGCTTTCGATTGATCCAAATTGATCAGCGCCCCACCCATGCCAGGTTCGTTAACTACCCTGTCTATGATGTAGCGCATCAGGTGGAGGTTGTCATGGATGGTCCGGCCTGGCACGGCGCATGTTTGCGCCTTGTCGACCAGTTTCTCGATGACAAGCGCCAACCTCTTGGCTAGCACCTTGGCCAAAATTTTCAAGTCTGCATTGAGCAGAGTGATGGGCAGATAGATAGATAGACAGACAGATAGATAGACAGATAGACAGATAGATAGATAGATAGATAGATAGATAGATAGATAGATAGATAGATAGATAGATAGATAGATAGATAGATAGATAGATAGATAGATAGACAGACAGACAGACAAATAGATAGATAGACATTAATGTTTATTTTTGTATCAAGTTATAAAACACACTCAAGTTTTGCTCAATATTTATAACTAGTTGTTTATTCTCATTACTGATACTACACGCTTTCTGTGTGTCGCTGCCCGGCGGGTCTTCTCTACTTTCCCTTTTTTTTTACCACCTACATGACTCTTTTCTTTTATCTTCTCATTTCCTTCTTTTCTCTTCTTCATGAATCCCAAAGTTGTTATTTGCAAACTTGCGTATATAAAAGCCGTCGTTTTTATTCCTGTTGTATATTTGCCGATAATGGTGATGAATGTTACCGGCGGTATTTGCTTACATGATTGGATATTTATGGTTACATAACTAATGTCAACTAGTCTCACAAAACACGTGTACATTATGGAAAGTGTCGCGATTGTATTTCGTTGGCTGCTCTCAGGTAATAACAGAGATACAACGCGTAACTACTTCAAACTTCTGCATGATAGATGAGACGTGTGAATGAGTCAGCCAGCCTTAACACTTTGCATAGAGTTTAGACACGAAAAGCCCCGTTAAAGACACAAAAAATATTCTACAAGTTTGAATCATGCGGTGGCTTGACGCTGATTGCTTACTTAATAGACCGATCACGGGAAACTATTGCAGCTCGGTCGTGATGCATAAGCGGTTACCTAGCGGTTTGGTTTCGAATTACCGCTACAAAAATATCAATGAGGATTATGCTTTCTGTCTAATTTTTTTGGTACACAACTTATCATTGTCTACCTGGCGTTATGACGACTGCTGCATCACGTCTTTTATCTTTCAAATTCCAAATCTTAAAATTGCTGGAGTGCATCCAAGATGAGGTATCGCAGTGAATGGATTTAGATAAACAAATCGATACGGCTATCCTCTGTCAAGATGAAGCAATCATCACATACATATATTTATGTACAAGGGCAACAAATTGATCACTCTACCTTACAGCTGTTTCAGATATACAAAAAGAAATTAACTATTGAAATCATATTTCTGAGCATAATCTCTTCAGAGGGGAAAAAATATAACCTTAGATATTTTCTGTGCTTGTGGAGACATCACATGAGACAAATAAATACACAAAATATGTAAGGGAATAATTTTTTCCCTCTGAAGAGATGCTAAGAAACGTAATTTTCATTTTTAATTCATTTATGTGTGTATAACTGAAACAGCTGTAAGGGATAATGATCGATTTGTTGCTGATATAAAACCCTTATTAACTTCAATATATATATATATAATATATATTATATATTATATATATATATATATATATATATATAAATATGTATATGTGTGTGTGTGTGGTATATTGGCAGGGCTGGCCTGCTAAGTAGCCGGCCAGAATGCTAGAAGGGAAATTCTCTAGAGGAAGAATTCAGCGAACACCAGAACCAAATTTGGCGGGCAGGACATATGAAAAATTAAATAAAAAACAGACTTAAATGCATACCTCGGTTTCGGGTTAACAAAAGAATTACTTGCATAATTCAAGTGTCCGTGACTTCTTCAGTACATTCGGTCCTCGAGATGCAAACTGCAAGACTAACCCCAACTCTCTGTGTCAAGACAGACACGTGCTTAGTCTTACTGATTACATCTGGAATAAAATTTCAAATGTCTTGGTTCCGGCGCGCTAAGAGACTC
>NW_021824025.1:7500-20168 GCF_006345805.1 Octopus sinensis | reverse complement strand
AATCGGTTGCAAGAAGTGGTCTGTGTTTGTGATGGAGGTAAGTGGTGAGTCTGGGTGCACTTGGAATGTGGCCTCAGTGCCAAGCGGGGGCGGCAGTCTGAAATAGTTTGGAAGCCACCAGTAGAAAGTTTTTGAAAATTTTCCCAAAAAATTTATCAAAAATTTGTGAGGAAAATTATCAAAATATCTTTCAAAAATTTTTGGGGAAAATTTCCAAAAATTTTAGAAAAAATTTTCAATAATTTTTGGGGAAAATTTTCAAAAATTTTTGAGTAAACCCAGGGTTTTTTTTAAGGGGGCCGCATCAAAAAGAAAACGTAAAACAATTCAATTCAAAATTTTCCCAAAAAATTTATCAAAGATTTGTGAGGAAAATTATCAAAATATCTTTCAAAAATTTTTGGGGAAAATTTCCAAAAATTTTAGAAAAAATTTTCAATAATTTTTGGGGAAAATTTTCAAAAATTTTTGAGTAAACCCAGGGTTTTTTTAAGGGGGCCGCATCAAAAAGAAAACGTAAAACAATTCAATTCAAGAAAAATTTATTATATTTATATAGAGAAGATCGCCGAGGGCCGCCGAAATGATGCTTGAGGGCCGCATGATGCTTGAGAACTGCTGGTACAGACTGTGATGCTACAATCTGACCACTGCTACAGTCCGACCGTGTTGCACAGGTCTTTACCATGTTGCATCGAGTGCAGTGTCTTAGTCATATCGTGTCGTTTGGGGTGCTACGTTACAGCTTGACCGGCTAAAGACCCACCCAACTTCGGCCATGAATGACCAAGGGATTGTACCGAGGCACAAGTCCGGACAAGTCATCTACGCATACCAGCCTCTCCGCTCTATGCCACCAATGTTATCCAAGGGAAAGGCAAAGTCCGATACATCTTGGCACCAGTGATGTCGCAACTCAATTCTGCAGCTGAGTGAACTGGATCAACGTGAAATAAAGTATCTTTCTCAAGAACACAATACAGCCCGGTCCGGGAATCGAACTCACTACCTCATGATTGTAAGCCCGACGTTCTAACCACTGAGACATGCGCCTCAACTACATTATGTAAAATTATACACGGTGCAGCGGCCCAGCCCAGTTGTGTTGTACAGGTTGCAGTGAAGCAACTTGCTTATATTGCATAAGGTACACTAACGAAATTTAACGTCTTTTATCGGGGGTTGCGAGACGTGGAAGAGCAGCGTGAAAATCGAAAGAAAACTAGATGTACTCTACTGATGATGCCTGAGAAAGGATTCTCAAAAAATACTGGTACGACCACATAGCCAATTAAGATATTCTGAAGAGAACCAACACAAGGCCGTTGAGCGAAATCATAATGAAACAGAAATTCAAACTTATAGGTCAGTAACTACAAGAACAACACCATTCTAACACAGATCTTAAATAAGTTTCTTTATTAGCCACACAGGGCCGAACACAGAGGGGACAAAATACAATGCAGAGTTTTTCTTTTCGAAAAGGAAAAGGAGAAAAATAAAATTCCGAACAAAAGGGATCGTGTTAAAGAAAAAAAAAAGGATCAAAAGGGATCGTGTATCACAGAAAATATCATAAATGCAAAAAAAAAGTTTAGATTTATCCGTGGAAAGAAAAGCTTACGGAAAAGACCACGGTAACCTCAGGCACGGAGGGAAAAAACATATGAGAGCTAAGGCTCAAAGTGGTTTCATCATTCGCGCGTACCATCTTTAATACATTCACCCACCTTTTCTTGAATCTTTCACGAGACAAAACTTGCCTCTCTATTCTCACCTTCCTTTTCAAGTGGTACTTGAAAAAGTTGATGAGTGATTGGCCAGAGAGGAAAGTGTTAGTCTCTAAACCTTTCGCTCGAGTCCACCACACACATTCTTTCACCATGGCCCGGAGGGTACTAACTGTGTGTATGTGCATATGTGTGGGTATGTATGTATGTATGTATGTATGTATGTATGTATGTATGCATGCATGTATGTATGTATGCATGTATGCATGTATGCATGTATGTATGTATACTTACACATAGACACAAACATATACGTAAATAGACAGACAGACAGATAGATAGATAGATAGATAGATAGATAGATAGATAGATAGATAGATAGATAGATGATAGATAGATAGATAGATAGATAGATAGATAGATAGATAGATAGATAGATAGATAGATAGATAGATAGATAGATAGATAGATAGATGATTTATTATATATCACACACACACAGAGGAAAACAATAAATGTATGATCACATGATTTTTGCTCATACAGACATAAAAACTCAGATTTACTTAGCACATACATATTACACGCGAACTCACATACATATACACACACGTGCATATTCATATATGTGTATGTGTGCATACACCTATATATATATATATATATATATCTATATATATATAGTGTGTGTGTGTGTGTGTGTGTGTGTACTATGTATGTATATACAGATACACATACACACATAGAAATACATATATACATAAATAAGCATGCATATATATATATGTGTGGTTGCATATTTATCTATATGTATGCAAAATACATGATAAATATATATATATATATATATACATGCGTATACGCGAAGATAAACACACTTATTTGCGAATGAATTCACTGGTTACATTTGTAATACTATATAGTACCGTCAACCAGTTATATCCACTGACTCACATATTACCATCAACAATGTCAACAAGTTTGGTATCCCAACAATCTGTAAACACTTGCCAATCTCATTAACCCATATCTTGTCAAATACTAGACTTTCTATAATTGAACATTTTAATTCATTCACCCCCAGAGCTTCATGCGTGTATACACACACAGGCAGACGCGCATACACATGCACATACGCACACACAAACATATACACATACACACAAACATAATTACATATTACACACATACATACAACTGACGTGTGTGTGTGTGTGTATATATATTATGTATATATGTTATATATTATATATATATATATATATATATATATATATATATATATATATATATAATATATATATATGTTATATATATATATTAATATATATATATATATATAATATATATATATGTAAATATATATATGTTTATATATGTGTGTGTGTGTGTATTGACAGATAAATTATATGTAAGCATATTTACAATTGATATCCATACATGTGTATGTATGTATGTATGTATGTATGTATATGTATGCATATGTATGTATGTATATGTATGCATGTATGTATATATATATATGTATGCATGTATATATGAAAATATTTTAGATTTTCTTATATATGTGTGTTTGTATAAGTTTTACATATACGTACACACACACACACACACATTACACACACAACACACACACACGCACACACACACACACACACACACAAAACAAATAATATCCTTGCCAACAATCTTCGTACGAAATAACACAATTTCCATTAATTTGTAACAAATTCCTTGGAATTGTTTTATACTATTTATATTATTAATGTATATTATTCATATATTAATTATATTTATATAATATTATCTTTACATCTATTATTTATTATTATTGTTTATGTATTTATAGATATTTATATTATTATTGATATATCTATGTTACACATGCGCCTAGCTGCCGGAATCGTTAGCGCGCCGGTTAAAATGCTTAGTGGCATTTTGTCCGTCACTCCGTTCTAGGTTCAATTACCTATTTCTTTATTACCCACAAGGGGCTAAACATAGAGGGGACAAACAAGGACAGACATAGGTAATTAAGTCAATTACATCGACCCCAGTGCGTAACTGGTACTTAATTTACCGACCCCGAAAGGATGAAAAGCAAAGTCGACCTCGGCGGAATTTGAACTCAGAACGTAACGACAGACGAAATACGGCTACGCATTTCGCCCAGCGTGCTAACGATTCTGCCAGCTCGCTCCGAGGTCGACTTTGCTTTTCGTCCTTTTGGGTTTTGGGGTCGATAAAAATAAGTACCAGTTGAAAACTGGGGTTGATGTAATTGACTCATCCCCTCCCCCCAAATTACTGCCCTTGTAGCAAAATTTGTAACCATTGTTTATTATTATTTATGCATTTATAGATGTTTATATTATTGCTTTCTGCTTTAAGCGCAAGGCTCGAAATGTTTGGGGAAGCGGGCCAGTCGATTAGATGGATCTCAGTATGCAACTGGTACTTAATTTATTGATCCTGAAAGGATGAAAGGCAAAGTTGACTTCAGAGGAATTTGAACTCAGAACGTTGCGACGGGCGAAATACCTCTAAGCATTTCGTCCAGTGTGCTAACGATTCTCATTTCTTTATTGTCTACAGGGGGCTAAACATAGATGGGACAAACAAGATAGATAGAGAAAGAGAGACAGACAGACAGATAGACAGATAAACAGACAGACAGACAGACAGACAAACAGGCAAACAGACAGACAGACAGACAGACAGATAGATAGATAGATAGATAGATAGATAGATAGATAGATAGATAGATAGATAGATAGATAGATAGATAGATAGATAGATAGATAGATAGATAGATAGATAGATAGATAGATAGAGAAAGAGAGAGAGAGAGACAGACAGATAGACAGATAAACAGACAGACAGATAGACAGACAGACAGACAGACAGACAGATAGATAGATCGATAGATAGATAGATAGATAGATAGATAGATAGATAGACGTATTTATGTATATATATATGTTTATGTGTGTGTGTGTGTGTGTGTGTGCGCGTATGTGTGTGTGTGTGTGTATACGCATACATACATATGCAGATGCGCGCGCACATACATACACACTCACACTCACTCACTCACTCAGGGGGGTATTCGAACTCATTGTTACAAAACTTACAAAACACTTGTCACTTAAAAAATAAGAAATTAGAAGCAATGTTATTTCAGATGTGAGAATGAATGGTGTCACCACACACACACACACACGCACACCACACCACACACACACACACACACATATGCACATGAACAAGGGAATCAGCATAAGGAAAGAAAGACAGTTCCCATTACTTTTGGTAAAAAAAAAAAAAATCTGCGAGACTGGCAGGGCTGGATGGAAACAGTAAAAGAAACCGCTTTTTGGACGCTGCTGTCGAAGGAACACGGTATCACGTGATGAATCTTGAGCTATCTTCAGGCCCGAGACACAATATTGACAATAGGGTGGCTGTCCAATAGAGGCACAACCAGAAAGGAAGTCTCCGCGTAGTCTGTCGATCTGCTAGAAACAGAAACTAAATCTCTCTTAAATCATACCCTAATTTCGAAGAAGAAAAGCGTGTGTCAGGTGATAGTGAATAAGTACTAGGCTTACAAAGAATAAGTCCTGGGGTCGATTTGATTCGACTAAGGGCGGTGCTCCAGCATGGCCACAGTCACATGACTGAAACGAGTAAAAGAGTAAGGAGAGTATACCCGCTAAACATTTGCTAAAAATTCTGCCAGCTTGCCATCTTCAGGCCAGACTAATATTGAACCACTTCTTCTCAAAGGGAAAAATGGGTTTGCGTTGGGTTGCATTGGGCCAAGGCCAACAGCCCCCACCTCCTAAAAGAGCATAGTGATAAAACATTATTTCAAGACCAACAAAACCTGGAAGATGAAGACTCTCCCTGGGGGATGAGTAGGCCACAAGAAACCCAGAGTTAAGAATAGTAGAGAAAGGTCTTCGATGGCCTGTGCTCCACTGGCATCGAAAGGGTTAAGTAATGATTTCGTTACTACTTCTAGCAGATCAACTGACCAGTAGAAACTCTTCTGTTGTCTATGTCTTTGTTTGTTTGTACGTGGGTGGGTGGGTGTGTATATGTGTGTGTATGAGAGAGTGAATGTGCGTGTATTTGCGAGTGAGTTTGCATATTTGTGCGTGTGGATGTATGTGGATATGTGTGTGGATGTGGATGTGTGGATGTTTGTATGGATGTGTATGGCTGTGTGAATGTGTGTGTGTGTGGATGTATGTGTGTGGATGTATGTGTGTGGATGTGTGTTTGTGGATGTATGTTTGTGGATGTATGTGCGTGTATTTGCGAGTGAGTTTGCATATTTGTGTGTGTGGATGTATGTGGATATGTGTGTGGATGTGTGCGTGTGGGTGTGTGGATGTTTGTATGGATGTGTATGGCTGTGTGAATGTGTGTGTGTGGATGTATGTGTGTGGATGTATGTGTGTGGATGTATGTGTGTGGATGTATGTGTGTGGATGTGTGCGTGTGGGTGTGTGGATGTGTATGGCTGTGTGAATGTGTGTGTGTGTGGATGTATGTGTGTGGATGTATGTGTGTGGATGTATGTGTGTGGATGTGTGTGTGTCCATGTAGGTATATCCATGTGTGTGCCTACGTTTTTGCGTATTTGCGCGTGCGTATGTGTATGTATGTGTGTGTTTATGCGTGCAAGTCTGTATGCACGCACGACAACTCTTTCCGCCATGCACCGCACACACGCGCACATACTCCTGCACATACCCACATGTCACACCCGCTACACACAGCCCACTATACATATGCCCTTACACCACAGCAGCGCACACACACCACGCACACACATCACACACACACACACACACACGCACACACACACACACACCACAACACACACACACACACACCACACACTACACACACACACCACACACACACAAACATCAACACACACTCACATACACACGCCACACACACACACAATACACACACTCACACACACAACACACACACACACACTACACTCACACACACACACAACACACTCACACACACTCACACACACACACACACACACACTCACACACACACACATCACACACCACTCACACACACACACACACACACACACACACACACACACTCACACACACTCCACACACACACACACCACACAGTCACACTCACACTCACACACACTCACACACACTCCACATACACTCACACTCCACACACTCACACACACACACACACACTCACACACACCACACACTTCACACACACACACACACACTCACACACACACATCACACACACTCACACACACGCACACACAACACCAACTCACACACACACACTCACACACACTCACACACACTCACACACACGCACACACACACACAGAGAATATCTTACGAAAGAAAAGAAACCCAAGAGAGAACTAACACAAAAACATAAATAAAATATATTAATGAATGAATGAAATTGTTTCGAACAGGGAGGGGCTAGAAGATGAATGAAGAGAGACGGATTGGTTGATTACTAGAAATGGGCGGGGTCAGAAAGAGGGGGAGGATGATACGTGGAGAAGGGGGATAAAAGAGAAGGAGTCCTGTAGGTGGGGGAAGAAGTAGAAGTGAAAAGACGTGGGGGGGTGAATATGAGGAAGGAGGAGGTACAGAGGTGGAGTAGAAGTTATCTGTTTTGCATGAAAGTTAACAGGCTATTTTTGAATGGTTGGAGGACCCTCCACGGAGATGAAAAGGAATGGTGGGCACTACGCGAGGGAATTCGCGGCCTTAAGTTGGGGGCATGAAGGTAACGAGAAAGAGACAGACAGACAGACAGATCGACAAACAGACAGATAGACAGATTCATACATACACACACACACACACACATGCATGTATATATACAGGCGCAGGAGTGGCTGTGTGGTTAGTAGCTTGCTAACCAACCACATGGTTCCGGGTTCAGTCCCACTGCGTGGCATCTTGGGCAAGCGTCTTCTGCTATAGCCCCGGGCCGACCAATGCCTTGTGAGTGGATTTGGTAGACGGAAACTGAAAGAAGCCTGTCGTATATATGTATATATATATATATATGTATGTATGTGTGTGTATATGTTTGTGTGTCTGTGTTTGTCCCTCTAGCATTGCTTGACAACCGATGCTGGTGTGTTTACGTCCTCGTCACTTAGCGGTTCGGCAAAAGAGACCGACAGAATATGTACTGGGCTTACAAAGAATAAGTCCCGGGGTCTAGTTGCTCGACTAAAGGGCGGTGCTCCTCCAGCATGGCCGCAGTCAAAATGACTGAAACAAGTAAAAGAGTAAAAGAGAGTAAAGAGAGTATACATACAGAGAGAGAGAGAGAGAGAGAGAGAGAGAGAGAGAGATGACGTTGGAGAGACGTGAATGATTGGAAGAGAAAGACAGATGTTTGCGAGAGAGAGAGAGATAGAGAGAGGGGGAGGAGAGATGTTGTGAGTGAATGAGTGACTGAGTGAATGAATGAATGAGTGAGCGAGCGAGTGAATGAGTAATTGAAGGAATGAATGAGTGCGGGAGAGAGAGAGGGGGAAGTCACAAGTAAAGGATAAACTGTGTGGCGGTTTCAATTTCATAAGAAGGGAGCAGGTCAAAGGTTGCGAATTGATGGTGGTTAGTATAAAAGAAGGTGAAAAAGAAAGGAAACTCAGATATATTCGACGATAGAAAAAGAGGGGAACAAGAAGCTGCCCATAGGAGTAAATAAGAAAGAGCGCGAAGTTGATGCTATTGTCCTTGTTTAGCCCAAGGTCAACTGATCCAGTAGACCTATGACGATCAAAGTATTCCAGCAATGAATGACAACGATTGGCGATCACCTCTTTTTAGAGCTTGACGATCACCCCTTTCCTGCTTTTAAGATAGCATGTCGTATGGGGACAAAGATTTGGCTGCTATGTCTAACAAGTCGAGCGACCATATGATGGCCACTTCGTTCGTGTCGTTGTTCTTGTTGTTCTTGTTTTTATGTTGTCCTGGACATCAGCCTTGATCCAACGGTAGATTGACATGGGTAGTCAATCCATCAGCGAGGATCGAACTTCAGAATCTACCTTCCCTGTTATATCATGTTTAGACGACAATCTTGCTCACGACGACAATCAGTGACGAATCGTTTGAGGTGCAGTATGACTGTCTGGATATCTTCTACTCTCTCTCTCTCCTTCTCTCTCTTCTTCTCTCACTCCTTCTCTCTCTCTCTCTCTCTTCTCTCTCTCTCTCTCTCTCTCTCTCTCTCTCTCTCTCTCTCTCTCTCTGCTATCCAGTACATTTTTGCACATTTTTGGCCCCAGTAGAGGCGGACAAGATGGACTTGATCTGAGCATGACAGTTGCTGTCCATCTGCGATGGTTATCAACGATGAAATGCATCATAGCAGAGAGTTTAAGTATTAATACAAGGTTATTTCTAATTTTGGAACAACGCCAGCAATCTTAAGAGGGAAAGGAGGATTATTACGTCGACTCCAGTGCCCAACTTTTTTTCTTTTTTTATTGATCCCGAAAGAACGAAAGGCAAAGTCGACCTCGATAAAATCTGAACTCGGAAAGTAAAGAGCCGGAGGAAATGCCACCAAGCATTTTGTCAGACGCGCTAACGTTTCTGCCAGCTCGCCGCCTAATAATAATAATAATAATAATAATAATAATAATAATAATAATAATAATAATAATAATAATAAAACTGATTGGAAGTGTTATCATGTACATTGTTTTGTCTTGGTATAAAAGATGCGCTACAGCAAATATTCTGCTCAACACCACAGATTTGCTTGTCAGTTGTTTGACCTTAACCAGTTGAGCATGTCCCTTAGTGGCTGACGATATGTGCATCACTGATCACGAGCAGAAGTAGTGGGGGAGCATCATAGCCATGTGTTGAGAGGGATTCTTTGGGGTTTGAATAGTTCACCTCTGGAAACATGGGTGGTTCTTCAACATCCTTAAACAACCCTTATTCAGGGACCGTTTGAGCGAGATGGGCTACTCACCTGAAGAAAATCTAACTGGGCCCCACCTGCAAGGTATGTGCTGTTTATCTTGATATGGGATCACCATGTCGCGCACATATGGTTGTGATGCATGTGCCTGGTGTACCCTTATCAGACGGGTAGTCATGATGGGTATACTGGGCTTCGTATAATTTACCCCAGTGTCACTTTGATGGCATGAACTGCTCTCTCACTCAATAATAATATAAAATAATAATAATAATAATAATAATAATAATAATGATGATGATGATGATGATGATGATGTGATGATGATGATGATGATGAAAATAATAATAATAATAATGATAATAATAATAATAATAATAATAATAATAATAATAATAACAACAACAACAACAACAACACCAACAACAACAACAACAATAATAATAATAATAATAATAATAATAATAATAATAATAATAATAATAATAATAATGATACTTTCTACTATAGGCACAAGGCCTTGAATATTGTGGGAGAGGGGATAATCGATTACATTCGCCCCAGTGGTCAGCAACCCCGAAAGGGTAAGAAAATGCAAAATCGACCTCAATGGAATTTGAACTCAGAACGTAAAGAACCAGAATAAATGCCGCTAAGCATTTTGTCTGATGTGCTGACGATTCTTCCGACTTGTTGCCTTCATGAGACTATTGAATGAATTAAATACTAGCAAATCTACCCATCTACGATGGAGGCATAAAACGAGGGAGAGAAGTCATAACAACAGTATATATTGAGAAATGTGTAAATGGACTTGATAGATTACAGGACGATGTCTTAGAGAAATCCCGTTATTGTTGGTAATACAGCATTCTATTGCAGCTATATGATGTGTTTGCGACTAAGTGACATGTAATGACTATTCACTCCTGAACTGAAATAGGCTCCCAACCTCTGTATCATGAATGGTTATGTGGACCATTCCTAACGAAAGCCAGAGCTTCCTACGACTACTACATAAAAAGTATTAAGGAAAATATGTTATTTAGAAATGCTTTTATTTTAGTTGTTTACACTATTTTTACGCTTGTTTATACTATTATACTACAAAGTTCACAAATTTCCTTATTTAAATTATGAATCATGTTCCTTTTGATAATATCAATATGATTGCAAAACTTCTTTGTAGACGATATTTTCCGTTTGGTCGACACTAATTTTCAAATTACTGGACTCCGTTGTTCTACTCATAGCGACGTATAACCGACCGTGTGTAAACATCGGAGTATGTCAAAATACACCTACACGATCTGCCTTGTTTGCTGTGAATGCGCGAGCGGAATGTTTAGAGTTGCAAAAAATCAAACTAAGACTAACCTTTCACTGTTCAATGTTCTGGTACCATGGGTTATTTTGATTGACAAAACCGAGATGTAAACAACAGCCGCTTCGATTAGCCGTTTCGAATCCTACTCGAGACTGACACACTTCAATAATCACTAAATAATCACACGCACCATATACTGACATACACTTTTTCCATTTTATTTTCGTATTAACCGTGCTCGTGACCCCCTTCGTATCTACGGTGGAGCCACGAACTATACGATGAAAATCCATAGTTACTCGTGGTCGCTGAATTTTTGATAAAAATGCGAAGGTTGTTTATCGATTCAAAAATTGATATCCACAAAATAATCATACTTTCTGATCGTTTAATGCTGAACACCTTACTGACGACCGTCTTTGTAATTCCGAAAAATATCGTACCCATTGGTCAAGCCGTCTGGCGGTGAAGAGGGAACAAAGAGACGGACAGACGGACAGAGAGATGACCATTATAGTAAGAAAGCAAATCTGCCCATCTACGATGGGAAATAAAAGTGTAGTATTGCAAACCTAAACCCTCTAAATTCACGAACTATACGGGGAAGGGTGGAAATCCAGAGTTAATTCTCGTCGCCGGAACTTTAACAAAAACTCAAAGGTTATTTATTAATACAAAACTCAATATTTATTAATACAAATAATCATAGTTTTTCACATTTTTCTCACTAAAAACCTTCCTGATTACATCCTTCGTAATTTCGATAAACATCGTGACCTTTGGTCCAGCCGTTTTGACCGTGAAGAGGGAACAGAAAGACAGACAGATGGACGGACAGACAGACATAACGCCCATTATAGTAAGATTGCAACCATTTCTATATGTTTGTGGTTTGTTTTGTTTTGTTTTGTTTTTTTCTTTTATGTTCGTCTGGGCTTAATGGGGGAGAAAATGGCTTTTAAGATGCTGTTGTGGTAATGTTTTGGGGGGCGTTGTGTGTATGTACCAGGATGTCTGCGAGTGATTTTTTTTCATGCCACGACAGAGACGATGGTTTGATAAAACTTGCTGCGGCAACAAAGTGTGCCTCTCATTTATTTTATATATTTATTTATTTATTTATTTATTTATTTATTTCTAATCTCCTTTTTTTAGTTGTTTGAAGTTGCATTTTGTTTTACTTCTGTGCGATCTTGAGATACCGTGCTTGAAGTCGTCTTTGATTTCATGAGATTGTCTATTTCTGGTGCATAAAAATTTACGTTGTATTTCTTTTTTTTTCTTTTTCGTTTTTTTTTTTTTTTTTCAAAATTGCTTTTCTGGAATACGTTTTTGATTGCGTCTGTAATTACTTTGCTGTATAATGTCTACCTTGACTGCGATGCTATTTCTTGGAGAAATTCGTTCCTGTGGGCTTTTTTTTTGTTTGTTAAGAAGCGGTGGTGCCCCAGTATGGCCGCGGCCTTCGGGCTAAAACATTTTTAAGGATTTAAGGAGGTCTCTAAAACTACTTTTGTCTTCTTCATTGCTGTATAAATGCGTTATAATAATTTTTATTTCTTTATTGCCCACAAGGGGCTAAACATAGAGGAGCCAAACAAGGACAGACAAAAGGATTAAGT
>NW_021824025.1:0-2500 GCF_006345805.1 Octopus sinensis | reverse complement strand
CTGTAGAAATCACTATCGCCAGATTTCATTCCTTGCTATCTCAAAACAATGGAAGAACACATTGGATTATGTACTCCTAGATATACTGCTTCTGTCCTTCCGTTTCTGTTGTTTTACCGTTTTTTTTTGTTTAGTAGTTTTTAGCCTCAGGTCGCTCCTGTTTGTGTAAATGTGTGATCAAAAGCGTCGTTCTAGCCATGACTTTCCTGTCAAAATCACTATCGCCAGATTTCATTCCGTGCTATCTCAAAACAATGGAAGAACACATTGGGTAATGTAATCCAAGACATACTGTGTCATAAAATAAGACGAGTTGATAACGATTAATATTTTGAGGCGGTGAGCTGGCAGAATCGTTTGCACGTCGGGCAAAATGCAAATCTGCATTCCGTCCGTTTTGACGTTCTGGAGTTCAAATTCCGCCGAGTTCGACTTTGCCTTTCTATCGTTCGTAGAGGCGCTTGGCTTAGTGGTTATGGTGTTGAACTGATGATTGTAAGATTGTGGTTTCGATTGTGGTGTCTTTATATGCCATCAAATACTATAATTCGTTTACTATTGAATAATACATCGATATCTAAATTTAACAGTTCATTTATTTTAGAGTGTTGTAAGTCCGCTGTACAGATTGCAAGAAAAAAAACGAAAATACGAAAACAAAAGACAAAAATAAAAGAGAAAGAAACAACAAACCCCAAGCATATATTTTTGTGGACTCACGTATTGAAAACAACTTTATTTTCTATCTCAAAATTAGCGATTCCTGGACCGGGTGGTGTGTTGTTTTTCTTGAGCAAAACATTTCATTCCACGTGGCTCCAATCCACGCAACTGGTAAAAATGAGTAATTTTGCAATGGACCGACGTCCCGCCCACGTGGAGAATTTATACGCCAAAGAAACTGGGAACCCGGCCCTGAGTCGGTATGACTCGAGAAGATAACTTTACCTTTTACTTCAACCTTTCGAGGCTGATGAAATAAGTACCAGTTAAATACTGGGGTCGATGTAATCGACTAAAAACCTCTCCCTCGAAATTGCTGACCATGTGTCGAGATTTGAAACCAATATTTTAAATCTGTGAGCTGTTTGAATTGTTAGCACGCCGGGCAAAATGCTTAGCTGCTAACCCTAGCCGAGATCGAACTCACATATCAACTCACAAAGCCTTTCTGGTTTGTTTACAAAAAGCGTATAGGCGCAGGCGTGGCTGTGTACTAAGTAGCTTGCTTACCAACCACATGGTTCTGGGTTCAGTCCCACTGCGTAGCACCTTGAGCAAGTGCCTCAGGCCGACCAAAGCCTTGTGAGTGGATTTGATAGATGGAAAGTGTAAGAAGCCTGTGGTATAAATATATGTATATATATGTATGTGTGAATGTGTGTGTGTATATGTTTGCGTGTCTGTGTTTTTCCCCTCACCATTGCTTGACAACCGATGTTAGAGTGTTTACGCCCCCGTAACGTAGCGGTTCGGCAGAAGAGTCCGATAGAATAAGTACTAGGCTTACAAAGAATAAGTCCCGGGGTCGATTTGACTCGAATAAAGGCGGTGCTCCAGCATGGCCACAGTCAAATGACTGAAACGAGTAAAAGAAAAAAAGAAAAGAATATAATATATATATTCTTTTATTTCATATATATATTTATTTATTCTTTTACTCATTTACTTGTTTCAGTCACTGTGATTGAAGCCATGCTGGAGCACCGCCTTTAGTCGAGCAAATTGACCCCAGGACTTATTCTTTGTAAGCCTAGTATTTATTCTATCGGTCACTTTTGCCATGTTCCAGCATGGCCACAGTCAAATGACTGAAACAATAAAAGAGTAAAAGAGTATATATATATATATATATTATATATAATATATATATATATATATATATACAAGAGGCTTCTTTCAGTTTCTGTCTACCAAATCCACTTTTGGTCCAGTCGAAGTTATAGTAGAAGACACTTGCCCAAGGTGCCACGCAGTGGAACTGAACCCAGAACTATGCGGTTGGGAAGTAGCGTTTGTGTGCGTGCATTGTGCGTGATATTTTCTCTCCTTTCATCTTTTCTCTCCTTTCCTTCTTCATCAAATAGTTAACTGTTACTCACAATACACACACACACACACACACACACACACACACACACATACACACACACACTTAGTGTATTATATGTTGATATGCACGCCGTTACTCTATGCAACATTAATTAAAGTGTTTTAAGGCACTAATTAACTAGATAATTTTTAATGTTTTAAATCCTGAAACATCAAAGAAATCAAAGACAACACTGGGTGTAAATGTTTTAAATTCTTTGCGTACGGCTGATTCTATTTCGTCTTGGAGAGCTTGGTTGTGTTAGAAGTGAGTTATGACGCAATAGTTCTTAGCGGGATCTCGACAATATCAAAGTCGAGCACGCAATCCGTTCCTGGCAAAATTAATTTTGAGATAGAAAACTAAGATTTTGTTTTCTATACGTGATTCCACAAAAATTTATGCTTG
>NW_021824024.1:0-19721 GCF_006345805.1 Octopus sinensis | reverse complement strand
TTGGCCCTCAAATTATTCAACGGGAATATTCGTGCTGAACAAAGATCAATTCCGAGATTTACAACACAATGTACTACGAATACCAACGTAGGTGATCCCTTGCTCTATTCGTAGAGTCAAGAAAATGTCCAAAACTGTTCACGACGTCCAGATTTGGTTGTCCAAATCCTTCAACCCAGACAAAACGAACTTTGAGGCAATCGCCCCACTGGTTCAGCCTCATTCTGTCCAGTCTTGTGATTGGGCCACTGCCCCATTTTCAGCTGGACGGGGGAGGACGGGGTGCCCGCCAGATCGAATCTGTATACAAAAACTACCGAAATGTACTCCTCAACCTCACCACTGAAGAGTGGTCAATTTGGTGATAAACCTGTTTTGTGTGATAAGTGTCGGTGACGTCCTGCGAACATGTCATTCACAAAAGTGCATGTCGCGAATTAAAGACACCCCCAAGTACTGTCCTCTGTGCTCTACTACCTTCAACTGGGCTACCCCACTCACTACGAAGAGGAAAACCCGGCTTGAATACTGACACGCGGAGTGTCCGTTAATGTTTAGAGGACACTTTCGGTGCTGACCTCCGCGACCATCGGGTAGTGTCCACAATAATGTCGCAGCTCAAATTGAACAACCTGACCGAGTTTTTGAAGTGATTACAAACCAAGTAATTACAAACCAATTTCCTCAATTGGTGGCCACGTGCTGTCGACTGACATTCTTCAAATATGTCATGTCTAAGGGTCTGTCGCCAAATGTCCTCGTTGTAAATGTCATACTCACGTCCAGTCCTCGTTGGTTTCAGAATCCAACCTGCTAACCCATTTCTCAAAATCTCCGCCATTCTGCAAGCCCTCTTGTTCGAAGTGGAAGCAAACCCTTCCACAACTGACTCGATTAGCAATATTTGTGGGTACTTTTGCATTTCATCCTGCACGAAAATAGCCACTAAATGAATTAATGAAAATTTTTATGAATATTAGATCGAAAATTTAAAAAATTGGACTATGCCGATTTATTCTAATTTTTTTTTAAAAATTTAAATTTTTTAGTTGGAGAAGGGTCATAAAATGTCTGTTTTGACATTTTTTTCTTTGCTGAAAACAATTTAATTTTGATGTTTTTAACGTCATGCATTCTTTTAGATGACAATTGACATTTTTAAAACCTGGATCTTAAAAATAAATCCAAGAATGCTTTCAGAAGAAAAAAATATATTAATGTTGTTGGATAATGCTAGTTCACATCTATTAGTTGATTTTTCAAACGTTCAATTTTTTTACTTGCCTAAAAATACAACACATTAATCTAGCCATTGGATATGAGGATAATTAAAAGATTCAAAATAAATTAAAGCAATTTACTTATTAAATTCCTTTTCCTTTATGAATTAATTAATTAATTATTCACGAATGGTGGCTAGTTGACCCTGATTTTGACATTAATTAAATTGTTTGGCGGCAAGGTGCAATTAATATCAAATTTCGCACATGAAATTAGTTTTTTTCCATTAAAAATTTTCTAAATTAGTGTACTTGTAAATCCCTAATTAAAATAAATTAATTAGAATACAAATGGAAAGTAAACTGGTATTTTTTGACCTTTCAATTATTATTTTTTGATTTTTTAAAACTGGAAATCCGAATTCAATAAACTGACATAAATTGTGTCTTTTTATCACTTCAAAATTGTTTTGTGTGAATTTCCGAATTAAGCACATCATGATTATCCGCTAGAAATAAAATACATTTTTAAACCAAGAATTATCTCAACTTTAGCATTTACACTCCTCGCCAAAAAAAATGATTCAAAATTCATATTTAGTTTTTCTTTGAAAATCTTATAAATATTCTAATTTCAAAAAACTTAGTAGATTAGTTGTAATTATTATGATTTAATTTTAATAAAATATTTGCTAATTACTAGGGCAACCATTGCAATTTTTTGCAATTAAATATAATTTAATACAATTTTTTGCAATTAAATATAATTAAAAAAAAAAAAAAAAAAAAAATTATACGTTATTGGGACGTTCTTTGAGGAAAATTGCCTGTCAATCCTAGCAGGAGATCTTAATGGCCAAAAATGTGAGTTATGGATGTGAAACTACGAAGAATGGATGGAACTGTCCTTGAGGACTTGGCCAGTAGCTTGGGTTTTTCGGTCTTTACATCGGAAGAACTGAATCATTATGCAGACAGAGGCAGGGCTGATCGCTTGGGTCTCTTTCTATGCTCGGCATCAATTAGTCCTTATGTTACATACCGAGGTTGGAAGCGGACATTGGCTCTGACCACGTGCCGCAAACGATGTTGATAAAGATGACTATGAATGTTACGGAGGACTTGTTCATTGGTTACAACCTCGTGAACATGAACTGGAGTTTATTCGAATCATATATGCGGGATTCTCTTCGAAATGTCGTGTCTCAGCCTCTGAGAAGCAGAGATGATATTGACAATCTCGATGATCACCTTAGATCGTCAATCATAAAATTCCTGGATGTTTATGCATTAAAAAATGTATGGAAACCCAAAGGAACGCAAAAGCGATGAATTCGAAACTTGTCACTCTGATCAGAACGAAAGGTACCCTGGAAAATCGCAGGAGAAGATGTCGGTTGAGTCAATCAAATGCCGCCTGAAATTGGAGATCGACAAGATAAAATTTACTATTGCAAAAATGGCCAAGACTGAGGTCGAAAGTAAATGGAGGTCTGAATGCAGAAAACTGGATAAGCGAAACCCTAATTTCTGGAAAGCATATCAACGCCTTACCAGAAATGATGCCAAAGGATTTGAAATTTCACTAAAAGAACCAGACGGGAAATATATCTCCTCTGATCGTATCCCAGAAGTACTCAGGAACCAACTTAGTCAGGTTCAAGAGGTCGAATCTACCGTTCCACGAGGGACTTATGACCGAATTGTGAAGAAGCTTGGCTCTTCGCAATTATCGGAGGGACCATTATGTGGGGCGATAACACAGGAAGAGGTTGAAAGGGCAATTGCTGGGTTGAAGAACAAGGCGCCTGGCTTCGACTACATCCCTCCGAAGTTGTTAAAGAAGGCCCCTGAAATCTTGATACGAGCATTGACTATGTTGTTTCACGCCAGCTGGACGTTCGGACACCTTCCATCGGCGTGGAAGCATACGATTGTTCGAATGATTCCAAAATCTGGTAAATCGACACTGCTGGCACAGAACTACCGGCCAATTAGCCTCATTTGTGCTTTCTCTAAGACAATGGAAAAGATTGTCTTTAACAGACTCTCTGGTCATATAGAATCACAAAATTTGCTTTTACCTGAACAATGGGGATTTCGTGGAGGAAGATCCACAGGGGACTGCCTCAGGGAGTTAGAGCACCAATTATCCCGTGCTGACAGAAATGAAGCATGGCTAACTGTGGTGTGTCTGGATCTGGCCAAAGCCTTCGATAGCGTGTGGCACCTGGGCCTACTCTCCAGAATCCATGACATCGGAGCCGGGATAAAGACCTATCGATGGCTGGAGAGCTTCTTGTCAGGAAGACAATCATTTGTCCGCTGTGGAAACCGCCTATCGGGGTGTGTGGAACTTAGAAGGGGAGTCCCGCAGGGATCTATCTTGAGTCCACTTCTGTTCAACCTCTTCTTGGCGGACATTCCTCTGCCGTCGACACGTACTGGCAAGCTCGTTATCTATGCTGACGATATCCTGGTCATGGATACCTCGAAAAGGATATCGCAGTCTTGGAGACGACTGAAATCATACATTGCAACGCTAAAGATGTGGACTATAGAGAAGGGTTTGACCCTAGCACCGGAGAAGAGCACCATTTCATGGTTGCGGAGAGGGAGTCGCTATGCGGAGTCTTGTGCATATGCGATGAGTAGCTATGTGATGGATCTCTCGAAAAGAAAAAATCTTTCTTACCTGGGAGCAACCATTAACTGTCGTGGCTCGTACGTAGAGCATATAGCAAATCAGAGAAAGAGGAGTGTGAGGATCCTCAAAAGCTTAACCAGGTTCCATCTGGATCCGGAAACGTACATCTACGTATACAAAACGTGTGTGCAGCCAGTCCTCACATATGGCTACGAGGGCTGGTACGGTACGGAGGAGAGTGACTACCTGATCGAACAGTTGGAAAAGACAAGACGTTTCGCTATGAAATTGGCTTACGGAGTACAACTTGACGGAAGGCTAAAAGACTCACAAGAATCCTCTGTGCCCACGATCCGGATGGTCTTGGAGAATTGTCGTCAAACATGACTAGTATTGGGGATACGCATGGAAAGAGACACTTCGGTGCCTTGTTTTTATCTCCCCGCCGATGTTTTTCTTCCTTGTTTTTCTTTTTCTTTTCGCTCAATAAACACTATTCTATTCTATTCTTCTATATTTTTATCGATTTAAATTTGCATTTTTGGCAATTTTTTGTAGTCATTTTACAATTTTTTGCAATTTTTTAAATTAAAAAAAAATTTTTTATTAAAAATAATATAATTATAAGTAAAAGATTATAAAACGTGTTTTAGTTGTTTGTTGTAATGGGTAAAAGGACAGTGTCACAGAAAATTTCATTTTATGCAAAGAAATTCCCCGAGTTTGTTATTGACAGTGAAGGGAATTTATTTTGCTCCAATTGCTCAACTGTTGTACGGTGTGACACAAAATTTTTTGTTGATGCGCACCGTTCTTCAAAAAAACATTTAAAAGCACACAGTATTTCTTTGAATTTAAATTTATAGAATGGACAATTTCTCTCAGAGTATCGTGTACCAATCTATATTATCCGCCTACTACTTCAACAATTTGTGTTGAGGTGGACAAAGTAATAAAGAAATTTTCTATTGAACGTGAAAATTTTATATTATTCGTTACAGATGGGGCGAGATGCGCAAGTTCAGCATTATGCAATTATTGTTTCTCATTAAAAATCTTATAAATTAACCAACTAACTCAAAAGAGAAACAAGATATGAGCGTGGATGTTTAATATATTTTAATAATTAAAAACTATTATTAAATAAATATAATAAATTTCGCGGAACCCCAAAACTGGCTCTGCGGAACCCCAGGGTTCCGCGGACCCCAGGTTGGGAACCACTGGTCTACACTATTCAAGCTATTCTGGATTTCAGATTGGTCAAGAACTAGTGCGAAGATACAATTTGTTTGACAAAACGACATGTTCTGACATGTTATTCATATTTTTATTGTGATAAGATATTATAGTAAAGTTAGCTAAGTTAGTTATTAAATATCCTAAGACAACTGGCATACTTTACACGGTTTTACTTATCACAGCACGATAAATGTACGCCTTAAGTTAATAATTTACTTTGAGTTTTTGGATGGTGCTTGTGAAAGTTACCTACAATAACATTCCAAGTTAGCACCAAAAATAACAATTAACATTTAAATAGAGAAATTTTATTAGATATTAAATTGAAAATCCAAAAAATGTAAGGATCTGCCGACAACCGTGAACCAAATTGTGCATTCACGTATCTATTATTATTATTATTAGCACTGTCATAGGAACATAATGTAATTTAAACTAATTAAGTTCCCACATGTGCCACATATGAGACTATCTTTTCGGTCATAATTTTCCATGATGTGCGGTTGTATGCTATACTCCTGAGAGTATCTAGGTCGTCTCCATTTTTCAGTTGTCTTTTAACGCGTTGTAGTTCTTTTGAGATTACAATAGGTAATGTATTTCGTGGGCGTCCTCGGACGCAGATCTTTCGTCCTTTGCGTAATATGATTCCATTGCCAGTTAGCATAAACATCCTGGTCGAGTCTTAGAATGTGGCCCAATAGGCGCCAACGTGCTTCGGTAATGTCCACATGACGGGTCTGGCTTTGCAGATATTGTATAGGGTGGAGTTCTTGATTTTCTTGGCCAGTTGATGCCAATAAGAATTCTTAACTGTCTTCTATGGAATGCATCAAGAGATTTTGATTCAGACTCAGATATTCCCCATGGTTCTCCGTTGTACAAGAGTATGGGTTTAATAAAAGCATTGTATAATTTGGCACGTAAGGCCGTTCCAACCTCGCGGTTTCGTAGCCAAGTGGTCATTCACGTATCTCACTAGGAAATAAACAAATATTTAATTTTATTTTATTATATTATTAATTGATTATTTTTTGAGGCCTACCTAAATAAACTTTTGGTACGTTTATAAACGCTTTTGTTCTTATTGTTTGTGATGTTTTTTTACTAATTTTATTTTTATTTTGAATTTGATTTTGAAGGAATAAAACATTATAAGCTTTCATTTAATGATTTTATTATTGAAATTTTCTGAATTTTATCATTTATTTTGTTTTTATTACTTTAAAATCCATTTTCTTTTGAAATTATTCTTTTGCAATTTAATTTGAAATTTTTAAATATATTTTTCTATAATTTACTTTTAATCTTTTTAATGAAATTATTATAATTTGACTAATCTATCTTTTTTGTTTTTATCAGCATGTCAATTGCCAATTCTTTCTTCTGGCCAGCACGTTGTAATGTAGACCTGTCAGGACGTTTTCCGTCTCCACGGTCTAGCCCTACTGGCTCCAGTACTAAAGGGAATTCAATAAAAGTCAAAATCAAATGGATTATAAACAGTGTTCCCTCTAAGCGAGTGGTAGCTATGCGCGCTGGGCACATTGCATTGTGCAGCGTTATAAAGTGACGTGTGCAAAAAATTTTGGGGGGGGGGGAAATTTTACAATTAAAAAACCAATGGTTAAAAAAATAGGTCTAGTCAATTGGATATTCTCTTCTGTTTTTATTTTGTATCCAAAATTTGTATACTCGATCAAGATCCACTGTATTCCCACTTGTTAAATAGAACTTGATTCGCATGATCATCTCCAAATGGTCAATCTCAAGTCTATTACGTAGTTTAGTTTTGATACAGTTCATCAAACTAAATCCACGTTCAGCATCAGCACTCGACGCTTGAAATGTGCCACAAATATCCACAAATGTTGCAGTGGCTGAAAATTTTTTCTCCGCTAGTATATAGTAAATTACATCTTCAAATGTTTTCAAAGCACCAGAGTGCAGTTTTTCTTTTAAAATAAACTTGAGATCTGTATATTCCGACTGCAGTTTTATGAGTGGGACTTCTGAAGAGAGTAAATTTTCATATTTTTCGCTAATTTAATTATCTCCTCTTTTCCAAATTCAAAGTTTGTCTGATTTTGAATTGCTTGAGTGTCAAATGCTACCCATTCTCTTAATTCGTCAGCTGGAAATCTTTCTTGTAAATGCAGATAAACATGCTCGATAAAGCATAGGATTTCATCTGTATTTGTATCTCCATAACCAGTTGTTGATAACAACATCTTCACGCCGAGACATCCATCTCACTTCATTTAGTGGCTTAAATGAAACGACATCTTCAACAAAAACATTAGCCAGGTCCTGAAATGCAGCTTTTTTATACTTGATCGACTGAAAACAGTATAAACAGTCCGGAGTAATATTTCAATATTTTTCACAAGATTATTTTTTTTCCATGCATCATCGATCCCTAGATCTTGTCTGTGAACGACGCAATGTTGTTCAGTAAGATGAGGAACCTCAGCACGGATCAGTGATGCCACGCCATTTCTTCTCCCTAGCATAACGGATGCCCCATCTGATGTAACCATTACCATCTTTTGAAAATCAAGATTGTTTGTCATGTAGAATTTCTTGATTGCAATGAAAATAGATTACTGTCACAACTTGTAAGTTTCATTATGCTAGCAAAAACTGTTGTGATAATTTGTCCCCGTAGGACGATATTTAATATATATAAAGCATTTTGGTTACGGATATATCTGTGCTTTCGTCCACAATGAGTGTATGGAACCGAGACTCTCTAATTTCCTGCATACATATCTCTTTGACCACGTAGTCGATGCATTCAACAAACTCAAATGCATAATTTTTACTTCGCCAGCTATCAGGAAGTTCTACATATTTTGCCATATGATCATGTATATTCATAACAGAAAGTAATGAAGCATTCATGGAGAGAGCCAAAATAACATTGTCAATGAGAATTTTCACTTTTTCAATTTTACTTCGTGCACGATCACTCATTTGAATCTCATCTGTCGGTCATCCTTAGACTCTGTGAGCAAGCAGCTGATTCAGTTCCTGCTCGAATTCTTCTAATTTTATTATTGAATCTGAATGAATTTTATGGGTAATATGTCTCTTCAGATAATCCAATTTCCATATATCCCAGGTTTTTCCACTCGCAAAATCACAAGTCGCTTTAGCGTCGCCACATATTTTACAAACAACTCCGCAGTCTTCGAAAAACTAAAAATATCACCCAGTTGCACATGTTGGGGAATTTTTGAATCTGGTGTTAAGGTTTCGACGTACTCTATCAACCATTCCGGCTTAAAAGAAGGAGAATTTTTCTTAAGTCTCATATCAATATTATAGACACGTTTTCGTTTTGAAATGAAAATAAGAATATATAAATTCATATAAAAAATTAAAAAAAATAGCAATTTTTAATATTATACTTTCTACTGCGCAGAAAAAAATTTCGCTGCGCAGCAAGGTGCAAACTGCTGCGCGGCCGCGCACGCGCGCAGCTTAGAGGGAACACTGATTATAAACCATAATGACTTTTATTTAAAAACATAAAAAAGAAAATCAACTTTCGAATCGATTGGGCCAGGAGTCGGTAAATACTTTTGGCGATGAGCGAATTTTAGATATTTTCGGAAATTCAGATAAATTGAAGATCTATCTTTTACCATTTGTCCAAATTAAAAATTCTATAATAATTATAAATTCATTATTATAGAGATTTTAATAACAGACAAGACTGAAGTTGTCTATAAAAAGCACCTTCGAGCTTAGATTTGCATTACATTACCATCTTTACAATAGTAAGTAAATTTAGTATGTGCTCACTACAATGTGGTTGAAAGGATACTAGCTTTGTGTGAGGAATTGGGCTAAAAACATCATGTGCACGTAAAAAGATATTATTTTTTGCCGAAAGTGATGAGATTGGCAGAGAAGAGTATGTGACAAATAGCATCCGGTAGATTTCCTTGTAGCAGTTGAATTATCAGACAAATAATTGATTTGAACAACGTGTACCGGGCCTATCTACGGTTTGGGAAATTAGATCCTCGGTCATCCATTGGAGTCTGAGTAGTATTTCCGAGCCATGAAGGAGTGGATGTTTTTCTTTATTCGGGTGGCTAAAGATGTCTCGATCAGATTTCATAGAGGCACCGAGAGCCCAGGGATAAATCTCAGAAGACGGATCCAGTCCTGTTCGTCCTTAGACAAGTTCGCAGCGTGAATGCATGTCGATAGAGCATCGGCCGTAGTTGCTCGTGCTGCCTTTGAGACATATGTTGCAGATTTGCGCCTATCCGATATGAGCTTCAGTATGGAAATAGGGTCGGATGGCAACCGGTCAGAAATGTTCGGAAATATACTGTTTTGCTTTGGTTTATTCCCGGGCATGATTAACAATTCCATGTGGAAATAGCAGACATTTATCTCTTGGTCATACAGTATATCCAACGTTTTCGACTGTTGTAAGTGTTGCAAATGTTACAAAAGTTCACACATGAATCACCAATTCGCGTAGCCCTTTATAATGTGATTATAATCTTCGACAATATTTTTGATAATATTGACATAACGTCCAAAACAATTTTTTGATTCACTAGTAATGAAATCCAACTTGAAATTCATTCAGTAATGAAATCCAACTTGAAATTCATTCAGTAATGAAATCCAACCTTTTACACTCTTGTTAAATCTAAAACTAATTAATACAGAAAACACCTTTCTATTTGTCCCTGTACCCAAGGGTTTCGTGGTCATCCAAATATGTGTCAAATATTATATTTCTCGAATAGTTTTTCCATCTTGGATTTCTTAAATTCTTTTCCGTTTAAAGATAGGTGGTCCAAAAAATAAATAATCCGTTTTAAGCTAGAAGCCACTTCATCTGCAGATTTCGTTCTAATAACCTCAACCACGGCATATTTTGAAAAAGAATTTATCACATGTACTACCTAGCTACTTATTAATATTATAAAACTCGTGAATATGGGTCGTTTATCTACGAATAACGTCGTAAATTGACTAAATCTGACACTTGGTGTGTTTGAAATGATGGGCGTGATCTCTGGTTTGGTATTCACTAATCATCAACGAAAATGTAAAAAATTTTATCCTTAAAGACAATTGACCTGGCTATTCTATTAAGCCGCATTCGCTAGGACTTGCTCTTGTTATCAAAGACACTCAAATCTTCTTCATTTAACTTTCATTATTTGATAATTTCCAATTCTTCCTGAGATAGTGTGACCTGACGTATTAAATCACGGTGTTATTATTATTATTAGAATCAAGATCACCTTCCAAAACATAAAACTAATTAATCAGGTGATCCCGGCTTCTCTGAGGAGGGTCCTCAACTTTGCCCGATGCTCCTCCCTTGTCCCGGCACAATTTCTGTGAGGGCGTGGTGGTGGTGTTTTAGGCCCTGTAGCCCCGAGGTTTCTTCTCAAGATTTCATTGAATGGGGCGATGAGTAAATGTTCCTTCGGTCCTTGTAGTGCTTTTCGGAAGCGATCTTGAGTTTTCTCGATTTTAGCGCGGTTCGTTCCACTGATAAACCCTCCCCACGCCTCACAAGCATAGCTAAGGGAGGGTTCGATGAATTGCCGATATAATGCTTGTCGTGCGGGGAAGCTGACCCACTGTCTGCATTTTCGGAGAAACACTTTCAAGATGTTCAGTTTCTTCATGCAGCTAGTGGTAATATTACCGACTTGTTGAGAGAAAGACATATGACTGTCGTAAGTCACCCCGAGGATTTTCTGGGATTTTTTGAACGGGATTTCCATGTTATTTAGATACAGGTTCACCACCGTTTTCCCAAGCTTCCTTGCTGAAGTCATAAGCGTGGTGACCGATTTTTCCGGACTCGTTGATAGTCGATTTAGCGAGAGCCAACTTTCGAGATTGTTAAGGTGGTTCTGCAGAATCTTCCAGGGATTTTCCGTTTATCTTTTTATATTTTTAGAGAGCTTTTTGCGCATTTACCTAATTGGTTTTGAAATTAGCCCAGGGACAAAGCAATAAGTGTCCACCAAAGAAGCAGATTTTGGGATTTTCATTCCAGTCGGTAAATACTTTTGGCAAAAAGCCAAATTTTCACATTCTTGGAAATTCAGACAAATTGAGGAGCCATCCTCTTCTTAGTAGCATCGACATGAGATATCCAAGTGGATTCAGAGTCGTCGACATTACTGATGATAACTACCAATGAATGGGGGTTTGTTGGCATCTTTCTTAATCCATCAATAGGAGTAATCACTAGGACCTTTCATAAAAAACAAAATTTACAACTAAAATTTTATAATATTTAAGAATTCATTAAAAAATAAAATTGATTAGTCTCATTAATGAGAAATATGATTCCTAATTTCTTCAAAGATTAAGTTATATTTATTATCTTATTAATAATTTCTTTCTTATTTCAAAATTCGTAAAATAGTTCTTCGCAGATTTAATAAAACATGAATTGATATGTTCACGTTAGTAAATGGTTTTCCCTTTTTTGCGATCTTGTTAGTTACCAAAAACTGACAATATTTACACTCCTAATGTGTTTTCGATATTTAAAAATTAAATTCTCAATCTGAATTCTATTTTTTCACAGGTTTCTTTTGTAGTGACTAATTGGATATTTTCTTTTAAAATTCCCGTACTTTTCCACCGGTTTTAATATTAAGGACTGATTTTTAAATGACGTCTTTAATTGATAAACATATACGTTGACATCCATCTCATCATTAATATTCAATGTTGAAATCAGTTGACTCAATTGATTTTGATCAACAATTTCTTTTCTCGAATTTTTAGCCGTAGTTTTCGGTAATGTGTCGTAAAACTATGCATCATTCCGGAATCCAATGGTTGTAAGTGACTTGTTGTTAGAGGCAAAAAGTGCACTTCAATATTCGATAACGTCGGAATAATGTGACATGGACAGTCGTCCATAATTAGAAGTATTTTTCCCCCACATCTCATTTGATTATCCAACCCATTTATCTAATCTTGAAATATCATTGATGTCATTTATGATTTAGTATTAAATCTGTAATCCGAATATAAATGATAATTGAAGCCTTTAAAACAAAGCGGATTATTAGATTTCCAATCACAAGTGGACAGAGTTCTTTGCTCCCATCTGAATTACAACAGAAAACAATTGTAATTCTTTCTTTATATTTTTTAACATTTTCAAAATATGGTTGGTTTATTAAAATTATCTTTAGTTTTATCAGGAGTTGTTAATGATTTTGACGGAATCATATTATAGTAAAGACAAGTCTTATCTATATTAAAAATATCATTTCCATTATATTTGGCACAAATTTAGTTTGATTTTTCAATCCTATCATAAATGTCTTAAGATCCACTGAAAAATAATAATTTAAAAAATTTAATAGGGTTATATCGGATAAGGCACATAATTTTGCGTAGCAATAACTGAGTGGAGGGGCTTGGCATTATAAAGAGAAATTTAAAGAACCAAAAAACGGGGCAGTAAGCGGGGTTGCATTATACAGGAATGGCATTATAGAAAGGTTTAAGTGTATTAGAATAACAAAAAAGACATTAGAAAGCATGCGTCCGGAATACAAAATCTCAGCTACTGCAGCAAATACCTTAGCAAGTATTTTGATGGATGCCAATACTTACCGCCGTACGTGCCATCCAGATATTATCTTCTCTAGGATCTCAGGGAGGCCTTTGAGAAAAAATTCTTAGGCGTCCGAGAGCTGCTCTCGCCATCCTAAGCAATGTGCTAGGCGGATACCGCGGAACAGATGACCTCATATAATAGGAGGGGTTCAATTAAAAATTTCAAATTACAAAATCAATACTCAACATAAAGATCCTAATGAAGAGTACGATTCAGTAAAGTAGGATTTATTTTTATAAGTAAATTAATAATAACGCCTCGGTGGTGTAGCGGTTATCACGCTCGCCTAACACGCGAGAGGTTCTGGGTTCAACTCCCAGTCGAGGTAATTTGATTTTATTTTTTTCAAATTTATTTTTAATAGATATAAATTAGACTTATCTTTTGTCATTTAAAATATTTTTAAACCACCTTTTTACAATTTAAATAAATTTAGGCATTTAAAACCATTGAAGAAATTTAAAATGTCATTAAAATAGTAAATTTCCCCGGGAATTATATATGTATTACTTACATGCAACGTATTTTCTCTATTCACTACAGGACCAACCTTGTGATAGAAATTACAATTTATTTATTTTACTAGTTAGGAAGACAGGAAAAACTAGCCATTATTGACGACGGGAAATTTAAAAAAAATGAGGCACCGGAGTGTCTCTACTGAGCAGCATATTTCCCTTATGGACACTTTAGATATCTGACGTCCACTACAAAAACAACCGCGCCTTCTCCAGCATTCATATGAGTTATCTAATTTTTCTTTGAGATCGAGACCGTAGGCCAACTTAATGGCGTAACGCCTCTTTTTCTCAAGTTTGTTGATTAGACAAACCCTCTCACCTGTATCATACCAGCCCTCAAACTCGTAGGTGAAAATCGGTTGTACACATGTCCTGTATACGTAGATGTATGTTTCTGGACTCAGATGAAATCTGATCAAGCTTCGTAGGATTTTAACGGCTCTCTTTCTTTGGGTATTAGAAAATGAAACGATGGCTTATATTTAGTTAGTCGTGCAGCAGAATGCTCTGGGGAATATAAAAGTCGACAAAAACCATCCATTTCTACGCAAAAACAAACTTTAAAGAGCTACAACTAGAGAATAATTTTGATCTTCCTTGAGGATTAATAACTGAATATAAGTGCATATTCTTTCTGTTTTAGATGGTCCTAAGAGAAGAAGACTAGCCAGAAAATCGACAGATAAATCTTAAAAATGTATTAGTTATTCAAAACAATAATCTAAAATAATTTTTGTGAGTTTTTCTTAATAAGACAAGTGATGTCACACGTCTATATTATTAAAAGAGTAATATGATTGCTTATACACATATAGCAAAGTCCATGTCATTCCGTGTGATGACATAGGATGGACTGGTCACCAAATACCACATGCGGTACTTAAGACAGCTGGGGAGATAAGTCTCTACAGGCTTAAGAACAGTCAACTGTTGTATATTGTATTCTATTAATAAATATAAGAACCCTCTAGAGTCTAGACATAGAAAATAGACTGAAATATCAAATTTAGAAGTACAGAATCTAGAAAACAAATTGATTTATTAAATGATTAGTAGATTATTTAGAGGTATTATATTAAACATCTTTAGGATATTTAGCAAATATTCCAAGACCCTAGATAACTGAAATAAAATTGATAACTGTTAGAATGCAAATCAAAACTGCTCCAATGATTAAATAAATTTTATATTTTGTTAATAAAGCGTCAATTCGTGCCACGCACCCCTAAAAATATATTCATTATTAAATTACAGTGCTATATGTAATCGCGTTTTTTGAATAACAACTTTGAGGTGGGACAATCAACGGCAAATAATCGGCTGTGGAGTCTGCACCACAACATTTGAACGTGTTTTGAATAAAATCAAGATTTTTCGTATTAGAATTAAAATTTTTAATTTCTCGCAGCAGTTCTTTCCGTATCAAGTTTATCATCTACAGTTAGGACTATAGTCTTTAACTTGTGGTTTTTCACACAATAAATAATTGTTGCGGCCAAGACAAGCGAAAATATGCACAATAGACAAATCGAGAACTAGTTGTTATATTTATTTTCAATTTTTTACAAAAATACTGCAGCATCGATTATTTTTAAAAGAATAACAAATTCCAGACAACATTCCTATAAATCCAAATATTCCTGCAAAGAGAATTATAATTCCAGGTGTTTGTAAATAACTATTATTTAGCATGTTTCTCTGAATAGTATCTTTTAATATCACTACTCCCGCATAGCTGCCCAGTCCTCCAATGACCTGTTTTTATAATTATTAGAAATCTACCCCCAATAGGACTATATTTATTATGATCAGAAATTTAGTACAAAACGCCATAACTTCTGTAATTTGAACGCTATTTTTATTTTTTAATCATTTAAATCATTGATGCGTATTTTGACCACATTTTAATAACCTGAAATATATATCTGAATTAAGTCTTTTATTTATTTACTGAGTACAGTAAAACCTCTCAAACTCTCTGATTTCAATATCCACAGCTTCTCAAACCCGATTGTTTTAATCAAAAATTTAAACTTTCTTATGGATGATTCTCAAATCTGTTTGTTTTTCGAATCCGCTTTTCAAGTACAGTCTAACCTTATTTGGAATAGTTTTCGGTATGGAACACTTTGTACGATCTCTGCCTAGAATTAATAATTTCTTTTAAATTTGAAACTCGTTTTGGAGAAAAATTTATTATTATTTTTTATTTCTAGTCATTAAACAAATTAATTAATTAGGAATAAAAAAACTCGACGCTTAATCACTATGAGTCATATTTACGAGAAAAAAGTTGAAAGTGCTCGACAACTAAAAAGTCATTCACACAGAATACTTTTTTGTAAATATGAAATCAGCATTGGTATAATTGATGTAATAAAAAACGAAATATTAATTTTTTGACAGAACCTCGGTTTTTGGAACTCTTAGTGTTCCAATTTAAGGTCGTACTATATTATGGAAAAGTATTTTTATATAATTGTAAGTTAAATTATCATTACATTCTAAAATGTGTTTTTCTGTGATGTCTCGTTGTGTTAGACTTTTTATCAGCAAAAAATTTCCTTACTACGCTTAATTCTGAAAACCAATTTGTTTAGGCACTTTAAATTTCTAGGATTTTCTCTTTACGATTTAAAAAGAAACTTTCCTTGAGAACTATAAACGATCTCAAATCAAATTCGGATCCTTTGAATATGACCGATATCAAAAATTAAACATAACGAAAATTACAAAACTCAAATTCAGTGAACTTGATGAGCGATTAAACATGTATTGACTTAATGAAATCTAGTAAAGCAATTCAATCAGATTCGATGTTAATTGTAAAAGCTCTTAAATTTTGAAAAAATAATCCAGAATTAAGAAATGGTTTCAAGTTAAGAAATTTTTAGAAGATAGTGAATCTGTAAATCATGATAAAAAAAACTTATTGTTGATTTTAATGACACAATCTGGATTGGAAAATGTTTATAATGTAGATTAACCCGTTGTTTTTTACAAAGCGATTACTTGGAAAATCCGGTTCTGGAAAAAAAGGCCGGTAACGATGGGAAGATTTAAAACTCAAAGGTGTTGTTAAAAATGTTAACATTGGCAATTATGTTATCTACACCAATTCCAATAAAGCATGAAAAATTTCAACATTTGAAATTATGTTATCCACACCCATTCTAATAAAGCATAAATGAACCGTTAAATTTTTAATAAATGGCTCAGTGATTGTGAACTTTTAAAGAAACAACAAAAAAATTCAGTTGCAATAGATCGATGCTCATCTCATCAAATTACTGTCACGCTAAACACTATTAAAATTTTCTTATTGCCTTCAAGAACTTCCTCGGTCTTGCAACGAATGGATCAAGGAATTATAAAATCCTTTAAAGCCAATTTGAAAATAAATGATATGATCAAAAGATCGAGGCGGGGAAAATTGTTAGAATGAAAATAATGCAATTACGCTTAAAGCTGTTGCCACATTAACATTCTTTGGTTAGAATAAAGTAACTCCTGAGTCATCAAAACTTGCTTTCGTCATGCTCAATTGATAAAATGTGAGAAAATTAAATTAACAGTGAATCTAAGAACTACGAAAATAATTATGAAGAAATTAACATTGGGGATTTATTAGAATAAGAAATCAATTAATCTAATGTACATGTATGTAAAGAAGAACTGATGGCGATCCTGTTTCCCCTCACTATTGCTTGGGACACGTTCTGGAGCCCGAGGCATTCAGCTCTCAACGACGTTATAAGAAGAGGTCTCGATTCAATCGGATTCCCATCAGTGCTGGAACCACCTGGATTGGACCGAGGAGATGGAAAACGCCCAGACGGGATGACTATCTTTCCGTTTTTGGAAGGAAAGCCTCTCGTATGGGATTCAACATGTTCCGACTCCTTGTCCAAGACAAACATGTTGGAAAATGCCTTCAATGCCGGCACAGCTGCGGATAAAGCAGAGGACATCAAGAAGAAGAAATATAATGTCACAGTCGGATAAATGGACACGCGAATAAATGGACACTTTCAAAATTTCCACATCCAAAAAATGATGATTGTTTTGCATATTCAGATTTAAAAAAATTTACTCTTTATTTCCTAGAATCACCTTTCTAGAAACGCCTATCATAAATTGATTTGTATAGATTTTTTGTTAAAAAAATTTGGCAAGTGGAAATTTCAGAAATACAATCTCCTTGCAAATTAATTGTCGATTCTCTATGAAACAGAAATAAATATTGTTATCGCAGTCTTTATTTCAGATATCTGGACCATCATTGAGATATCCCCTCTGGTATTTACACTGTTTATAAGCTACTAGGTAGAATTGTGTTTTAATTAAAATTATCTTAATTTTTAGTTACCCAATTATTAATAGAAAACATAATAAATTGTGGCACGTGTGAGCACTCTTTTGACATACCTTGTTGTCCTGTTGCATTATTTGGTCAATCTTTATTTTTTTATTTAATTGGATTAGAAGGAATATTTTGCGATGTAGTTTCTTTTAATTAATAAATTATCTGAAATTTCATCATTTTGTAATATTTGCGAGTTTATTCTTTCAATCTGTTTATATTGCTTATTTGAAATCTTCTCATTTATCTTTATTCATCGAATTTCACCTTATTTTTTGATAGAAAGTTCTATTCTTTATATTCTTATGGCAAACTTTTATTTATTTGTTCCCGGATTTGGCGATCTTTTATTTTAGCGCCCTAAAATCTAAAATGATCAATTTCTACCAAATTTTAATCATTATTGGAATGATACTTTTTGGATTACTCAACAAAATTTCGGAATGATACTTTTTTATTATATAAATTTTTTCCCTTCAGAACTTGCAAAATTCGGGGGTGATCGAGAGGACTAATATTTGTTATAAACGAGAGGATAGTATTAGCTCTCGGGACCATAGTTTTGACACGATTCTTAACGATCGCAAATTCTTCAGTTGTCAAATGGGGGTGAAAACGCATCCTTTTCCTCAGTCGCATCAAAATCTCGTCGTAAATTGATTTTGGCCTGGCGTGTCTCTTCAGCCCGGTCCATGGACCTCTTGAAGATCTTCAGTGCGTAGTCTCCCTTGTTCATTACGTTTTTGGCTTCGTTACTGTGTGTCGGCGTGTACACACGTTGCGCAACCTCATTTATTCGGGCTTTGGAAGCAGTTGGCGACTTGGATAGGAGGTTAAATCTCTTGATCTTTCCAAGTGCCGGGTTTTCGATACTCAGAGAATATGTGAGGCTTGAGCTGTTAGGCTCAGTTGTCGTCTGATGGGATTGGGTCTCACTGTGTTTTTGAAGCACAGTAGGGTTCGGAGGTTCGGTGGCATATTCAGCTTTGATGGGTTCGCAAAAGGGCTGGGGCTTTACCGCTGTTCGTCTAATGTGTTTTCTTCTTGGTTTTCTTTGATTTTTTTGATTTTTTCAATAATTTCTTTGCTGAGCTTCACAATACGCATAGTTCCACGCTTTTTTTATAAATTAAAAAGTAGAATATTTCTCTAAAATATTTAACTAATTGTTAATATTGATGTATAAAATAACTATTTATATATTTTTTAAATATTTTTAAGCCAGGTGTCCATTTATTCGCGTGTCCATTTATCCGACTGTGACATATAATGGGCTCACCGATCGTTACGTTTTCCGGCCGGTTGCTGTCGAAACCCTGGGATCGATTGGGAAGGAGTCGTTGTGCTTCCTCAAGTGTATTGGACGTCTCAAGACCTTGAGAACACACAATCCTCTGGAGACGAGATGGCTCCTCCAGAACGTGTCCCAAGCAATAGTGGGGGGAAACATTATGAAGAAATAATTAAGAAATTTCACAAAATCTATGCTTCTCAGGAAAATGAAAATATAGGTGATCGCTAAAATATTATGAAAATGTTAGGAAAGTCAGATAAAAAACATAATTTTTTTATTTTTATAAATATTTTCAGTCATTTTTGTATAAAAAATATTTAATCTATATTGTGAGTTCATGTTTCAACTATAAAATATTATTCAAATTGCCTTTCGCATCCGCAGATTTTTTGATCAAAATCGGCGGATTTGAAAGGTTTTATTGTATTTAGTCTTATTTAATTTGTGACGACAATTAAAGATCCTTTTTTATCTGTTCTCTCAGTGCAGGCTGTACCCCTGTCAAAAATAAACAATATTGGACATTGAGTATTTTGTATAAAAATTAATTACTTTTTCAAGTTAATTTTGGTTAGTATTTTTGTTGTTATAGTATTTAAGAGAATCCAAAATGAATACATTCTTTTAGTTATTTGTTTATAATTTAGATTCTTAATGTCAAAATTCTTTAACAAATAACGAAAACGGAAACTGAATAACTATTAATTATAATTCATTAATAACGAAAATAAAAATTGTCTGTCGTTATGACCTGGGACAAAATTGTGTCAAAATTATTAACGAACCATCTGA
>NW_021824023.1:5000-12500 GCF_006345805.1 Octopus sinensis | reverse complement strand
GTCACCATCGCAGTGTTGTAGTTGTGATTGTTGTAGTGGTGGTTGTTATGGTTGTAGTTGTTGCTCTGATGGTTCATGTGGTAGTGCGAGCTGGCAGAAACGTTAGCATGCCGGATGAAATGCTTAGCGGTATTTCGTCTGTCGTTACGTTGTGAGTTCAAATTCCGCCGAGGTTGACTTTGCCTTTCATCCTTTCGGGGTCGATAACTTAAGTACCAGTTCCGCACTGGGGTCGATTTAATCGACCTGATACCTATGTCTGTCCTTGTTTGTCCCTTCTGTGTTTAGCCCCTTGTGGGTAATAAAGAAATAGGTATTTCGTCTGTCGTTACGTTCTGAGTTCAAATTCCGCCGAGGCGACGTTTGCCTTTCATCATTTCAGGGTCGATAAAATTAATAGTCCAGTTACGCACTGGGGTCGATATAATCGACTTAATACCTATGTCTGTCCTTGTTTGTCCCCCTCTATGTTTAGCCCCTTGTGGGTAATAAAGAAATAGGTTCATGTGGTAGTGGTTGTCGCTGTTGCGTATGTTGTAGTTGTTGTTGATGTTCGTGGTATTGGTGGTAGTGGTGGTGGTGGTCGTGGTAGAAGTGCTGGTGTTGGCGGTGCCGTTGGTGTAAGGGATGGAGCTGGTGATAGTTGTGGTTTGTGATTGTTGTAGTTGCTGTTGTTATTGTCGTTGCTCTTGTGGTTTATTGTCATTCATACTGTGTTTCTTGTAAGGCGGGGAGATGGCAGAATCGTTAGCAGGCCGGGCGAAATGCGTAGCCGTATTTCGTCTGCCGTTACGTTCTGAGTTCAAATTGCGCCGAGGTCGACTTCGCCTTTCATCCTTTCGGGGTCGATAAATTAAGTACCAGTTACGCACTGGGGTCGATGTAATCGACTTAATCCGTTTGCCTGTCCTTGTTTGTCTCCTCTGTGTTTAGCCCCATGTGGGTAGTAAATAAATAGGTATTTCGTCTACCGCTATGATCTGAGTTCAAATTCCGCCAAGGTCGACTTTGCCTTTCATCCTTTCGGGGTCGATAAATTAAATACGAGTAACGCACTGGGGTCGATATAATCGACTTAATCCGTTTGCCTGTCCTTGTTTGTCCTCTCTGTGTTTAGCCACTTGTGGGTAGTAAAGAAATAGGTATTTCGTCCGTTGCTACGTTCTGAGTTCAAATTCCGCCAAGGGCGACTTTAGCTTTCATCCTTTCGAAGTCGATTAAATAAGTACCAGTTACGCACTGAGGTCGGTATAATCGAGTTAATCTTACTGCCCACCAGAGGCTACGAACAGACAAGGATAGACAAACGGATTAAGTCGATTATATCGACCCCAGTGCGTAACTGGTACTTATTTAATCGACTTCGAAAGGATGAAAGGCAAAGTCGACCACGGCGGAATTTAAACTCTGAACGTAGCGGCAGATAAAATACTGCTAAGAATTTCGCCCGGCATGCTAAAGTTTCTGCCAGCTCGCTGTGTTACCATGAATACTATATTGATAAGTGCGAGTGTATATATTTTTGGGGTGCCTGAGTGAGTGTGCATGCGTTTGGATATATGTGAATAGGAGGGTGTGAATATGTATATATACATGAATGTGCGACAGCATGTTTGAACGTGTGGTTGTGTGTGTATCTATATATACATAGATACATACATACATATATATATACATATATATATATATATATATATATACATATATACAAATATACATATATATATACATACATATATATATATATATAAATATACATATATATATATGAATGTCTGTATATACATATGTATTTATGTATGTATGTATGTAGTATGTATGTACATATATATATTTGTATGTATATATGAATGTATGTATGTATGTATATATGTACACATATACACACATATATATATATATATAAGAATCTATGTATGTATATAATATATATAAACATACGTATCTACGTACTTAACATACACATGTATAAATACATGTGCGTGTATAAGTGTATATGTATGTATATATGTATTGTACGTATGTACGTGTAGGTCTGTGTGTTTCATCTAACAAACGAGAATATAAAGCCATTATCTTTCTAACATTGTGGTAATGATTGATGAATACTGCTTATATATCTGCATGCAAGCGGGGGGGGGGGTGATGAAGGGGAGGGGGTTACGTGGGAGAGTGAAGTAGGAGGTAAAGACAGAGATAAGGAAACGTATGAATGAGAGAAACTGCTAAGTGGAAGAGAGAGAGAGAGAGAGAGAGAGAGAAAGAGAAAGAGTGGGAAAGAGAAGTGGGGAGAGAGAGAGAGAGAAATGGAAGAGATGTAAGATTCTGTAGAAAATGAAATGCTAAGGGATAAGGTAACAGTGAATGAGAGAAAGGCAGATATATATATATATATATAGAGAGAGAGAGAGAGCGCCAGAGAGAGAGAGGGGAGAGACAGAGACAGAGAGAGAAAGAAGGAAAGAAAGTAACAAATGAACAAAGATAGAAAGAAGGAAAGAAAATAAGGAGGATAGAGAGAGAGAGAGAGAGAGAGAGAGAGGTGAAAATGTATAACTAATATTCGAAACATGGATGGACTGACATATACATGTGTGTGTCTGCGTATGTGCGTGTGTGTGTGTGTGTGTGGTGTGTGTGTGTGTCTGTGTGTTTGCGCGGTGGTTGTGCGTGTGTATGTGCGAGTGGTGTGTGTTGTATGGGTGTGTGTGTGTATGTGTGTAGGTGTGTGTGTTGTGTGTTGTGTTGTGTGTGTGTGTGTGTGTGTGTGTCTCTGTGTTGTGTGTCTGTGTGTGTGTCTGTGCTCTGTATGTGTGTGGTGTGTCTGTGTATCTGTGTGTGTTGTGGGTGTGTCTGTGTCTGTGTGGTGTGTGTCGTGTGTGTTGTGTGTATGTGTGTGTGTGTGTGTGTGTGTAAATCTTTTCGTTAAATAAATATATATATTAACTCTCTCCTTTTACGGAAGGTTTCTTTATTTGCATCTGGAGTGTTCCTCCTCAATGAACAAACCAAAGGAATATTTTGCGGCATGCTCCCAGTTGTCCCTTTCCACGTCATTAATGATGACCAAGGGAAACGCAATTACGAAGCATTTTCCAATAGTAAGACCCTTCGGCTTTACCATCGTTCCCATCAGAATTCAAGCAGCCGAACCCGCTGTCCAGGAAAGCGTCGTTTATGCAAATCGCTCTAACCAGTTTACTTGAGTTCTAATCCTTGAATAGCAATCCCAGGCAAAGCTAAAAAGAATATTAAATCACTGATGAAATGTCTTCAATACATTGTGTTACGGAAATTATTTGTATGTATTCGATTGACCTATTCCATAGCAGTTACTCGAATGTTTTGTGACCGGAGAAAACGAACACATTTTCTTATATGAGCTGTAATATGTCCGAACAATACAACAGATATGTGATGAACTTTTTCGTGCTCCTGGTCTGCTGTCGTCTCAGTCTGGAGGTATACTCCGACGTTAAGCTTCTGCCAGATTTCGCGATTTCGCTGAGTCATTTCGTGGGTTTCCAAACGTTCGCACGTTTACGTTATTAAAGAATGAAGAAGAAAGAAATCATTCTGATGGACGATGGGAATGTAGATATTAGTTCGGATTTCCATTACAAAATGCTGTTTTGTTTTACTTAGTATTCGGAGTTTTACTTCGATATCGATAAATGCAGTTTCCTTAATGTATTTGTTCTCGTTGATGTCACGTTTAATCACATACACACCTAAAGATGAAATACTTATCAAGCAGTTTATCACAACTGAGTTAGAAACACACTAAATAAAATAATTAATGCTCTAAATTCGCTCAAAACTAAATTAACATCACGCAAGGAACTTGCGTATGTATTTATGTCAAAAATGATAAACCCAGCAAGAACTCCAGCAGATTGATATATAGGACTGCGGGATATCTGCAGCACCATTTAAAGCACTATAAATAATAATTTAACGTCTTTACGAAATCACATATCAAGACCACCACCAACGGAAAAAATTCCACAATCCATCAAAAATGTATACAGTGTAGACAGAGATAAAGCGTTTTCTTACTATCAACATGTTTCTCTTTTACTATAGCCACGAGCCAACCAAGGCCTCAGCAGTGGATTTTCTAGACGGAATTTTGAAGAAACCGTCGCGTGTATATATATATATATATATATATATATATATATATATATATTTCAAAATGTGACCTCGTGTGTGCCCTTGGGGATTTTTTTCCCTCTGTCTTCCCTTCTTGGGATCTTTCCTTCTCCCATGTTTCCGACGAAGAGCTCCGCTCGAAACGTTAAACCCTCCTTCTTCCCTTCTTTCCTGGGCGTCCAATAATACTATATTTGTTCCACGTCCCCGCGTTGTTGTGTTTTTTTGTGCTTTCTTGTTTTTGGATTAACTATATATATATATATATATATATATATATAAACACATATATACATATATGTGTGTGTACGTGTGTGTGTATGTGTGTGTGATTGTGTCAGTGCTTGTTCCCCACTATCCACTGCTAGACTACGCTGGGCTTTGCTTACGTACCCGTTATATAGCGGTTCAGCAAAACGAAACAGACGAAATAAGTACTAGGCTTAAAAAATGTGTTGCAGTCGCAGTTTCATGAATAAAATGATTAAGAGATAGGAAACTAACGGAGAACAACATATCAACACAATTTACATATATTATATAATATATATATATATATATAATATATATATATATATATACACATATATATATGTTATATATATATATATATATATATATATATATATATATATATATATATGTATGTATATATATATGGTAAATAAAAGTTGAAGATGGAATATAGGAGAATTTATTATTAATATATCAATATATACATATATATCACGCATATATTTATGAATGTGTACATATATATGTATATACACAGAGAGATTCAGACATTAGGTCTTGATAACAAATTAAAAGCTAGAAAGAGAGATAGTAAAAGAAATTATTGAATAGAAGTTGAAATTATGCAGTTCTTTATATCTGGCTGTTGTAGCCTAAAGGTGATGGCATAACTATTCCGTTAATGTTTCATGAACATTCATAGGATCTTTTTTTACGCTTTCGCAGCATTTTTCGATTATAGAAGTTATTTAAGATATTTAATTTAGAATCACTTTTTAAAGATATCTCTCCAGACTTTCTATCTGAATCCGATCTATCATTGAAAGTCACGACGTTTTGTATAAAAATACTTCTATGTAAACAATGCCACCGAAGATAGAAAGTAGAGATAACGGGTGTATATGCATATTTCAGAAGTTCTTTCCCCTTCGTCAGCGCCACATTCAAAACATTAACCATCCACGGACACACTGCTTAAATAGCTGCCAAATTTAACGCTGTTACACAATTGGATGGACTAACATTACAAAATATTCACATTCCTGGCAACTGGTACGTGCATATTAAATGCTGGTAGGGACAAGTATTACCTTGTGCAACTATAATACACTACAAGCTATATTAAGCTTGTCGATACAGGGTCCCACCTGTGTAAGCAGCGCGATGTAATTACTTTTTAAATTTGTCTTTACAGATTTGCTATAGAATTTAGAGCCAGCACTGAAAGTAACGATCTTCTTATACGAATGCATCGCAGATAGAAAAATAGATAAAGGATTTATATACATGTTTTAGTGCTGGAGCTAATTTTTATTAAAAAATCTGTAGAGATAGCTTTAAAATGTGTTTAAATAACTCTGCTAACACAATTGGGAAACAGTTCTGATTTATAAAGCCTTTTAATGTACTTGGTAATATGTAACGGTCGTATAACAAAGTACGGTCTCCCTACGAGCAATTGATTTAAAATATACACTATTTTCCCTAGGGAGAACACACTCTCAAGATGGATGGGGTTTTAAAGTGAGCCACTGTTAAAGATTTCATCAGATAAAATTTTGCATATGGGGTGGCTAATATTTTTTACTAAATTCTTCGAAATATATAAAAGCGGGATTAGAAATTTTATTTTTATTCGGTAGATTTTCATTTGGCTTCCTATAATCACAGATTTAACCTTACTGACGTCTAGAAGTTATTAAGTAAGACTTTCCTAATTCTATAGATCTGGAGGCCAATCTTAGAAAAGGGAACAACAAACCATCATCTCTATAAATGCCAAATCAATGAAATGGAACACCCTTTGTAGTGAATGTAAAATATATTTCCCTGCAAGCCACTTAACCTATCTTCATCTTGTGATCAAGGAGCTTAACGCCCATTAGCTTTAAATCTAAAACTGTAGCCGAATATTTAAAACGATGTTACCCGGTATGTTTACCAACACTATGAAATCCTTAATGGAGGAATATATATCGTTGCCAGACTCTAAAGTATTCAGAGTAAAGAACTTTAAAAAAATTAATGGATAATATTCAACAATGTTAAACGACCATGTTTGCTATTGTATTTATTGTCTTTAAAATATCACATTGAATTTAAGCACCTTCGTCTTTTACCTTCATTTATTTCTTTCAGTCATCAGAACGTGGCCCTGCTGGGGCATCGATTTGGAGTGTTTAGTCGGTTCAACTGCTTATTCAATTGTTCTGTTTTGCTGAAACGCTAGCTTACGGAGACGCAAGCAAATAGACGACAGTTGTCAAGTGCTGCGGAGGGGGAAACGTGAACGCAAACAAAGAAATACATACACACACATACACGCGCGCACACACACACTTGTAAATATACAGAGAGAGGGAGAGAGAGACAGACAGACAGAGGCAGACTGACAGACACACAGACACATAGACAGAGAGATAGATAGGCAGATAGATAGATAGATAGATAGATAGATAGATAGATAGATAGATAGATAGATAGATAGATAGATAGATAGAGAGAGAGATATACGATGTGCTTAAATAGCTTCTGTCTAAATTCACTCACAAGTACTGGCCGGTCCGAAGCTACAGCAGGAAACACTTGCCCAAGGTTCTGAGCAGTGGAACTGATCCCATAATCACATGGTTGCAAATTGAGCTTCTTAACCACACAGCCAAGCACATAGTGATTTGCATCCTTCACCCCATGTTTACCTTTGTCTAACAGTTCAGTTCTTTTCCTTTATATTTATAGTTATAGTTCATCTCTATTATTTCCCTTGACGGTGGTAAACGTTTAAAATTTAACCAATAAACGTTAGAATCTTAGTATTTATGAGCATCAGTTTGACCAGACTTATATATCTTTATATCAGCTTTTAAGCGATAATACAAATTAACCGTGGAGACAAGATATAGCGTGAAATTCGAAGTAACGAACGCTGTAAATTTTCAATGCAAGCATATATTAACAAACAAGCAAACAAGCAAATACACACACACACACACACACACACACACACACACACACACACACACTCACACACACACACACTCACACACACACACACATACACGCATAGATATATGGTGTGATACATGGATATATACATATGCGTGTGTATAT
>NW_021824022.1:0-20160 GCF_006345805.1 Octopus sinensis | reverse complement strand
AAGTGTATGTTTAATTTGATTTGGGCAGGAAAAGTTTGTAGTGACATCGAAGTATCGACTTTTCAATTTTCCATCTTAACAGCTCAGGGAAATATGCTCCGCTGATGAGATCTACGAGATAGGAACCTGTTGATTCCATCAGCTTATTGTAACACTCCTGAATGCTTTGCATTTCTTTTCTGCGTTTCGAGGGCACTTGTAATATTGAGTTTATTCCCCTTGCTTCTTGTGTGTATAGACCTTAATCACCTCTAATTAGTGGGTATTTTTTATTTTAATTGCAACGATAACCTTAGTTAAATGAAGTTTTTCAACTCACTATCTTATCACATTTGTGTGTCTAGCGTCTGTGTGCGCACGCGCTCAAGTGTGTGTATGAGTCTCTGGCTCTCCTAATATGCTCTGGATATTTTATATTGTTTCCCTATGTTGTTCCAACATGGCCACCATATTTATCCAACGCAGTAAGAGACACCATTGCGCGTCACAATAAATTACGGTATCATCTCTCTTTATGCAATGAATCCATTTATTTATTGTTCTGGGTTCGAGTAACTATCAAGTGCCAGTAATGTACTAAGGTGCGTATAATCGCCAACCCATTATACTAGAACATCTTTAATCATTGATTTATCAGAAATCACTTTTTTCTACAGCGTATTTGAAACCGCAACACCATCGCCCACTCCTTCAAACATAAAAGCAAACCACACTAAACAAACGTAGGCACACAAACTCTCCTTCTAATCTACATCGATGATCTCACGCTGAATCATAAATGGTGGAACCTCCCTTTACTTTTTATCTATCCGTCTGTCTGTCTGTCTATCTATCTATTTACTTTTCTGTCTGTCTGTCTGTCTCTCTCTCTCTCTCTCTCTCTCTCTACCTACCTACCTACCTATCTGTCTGTCTATCTATCTATTCTACATTATCATTTCCTGGTTCAAAATATAAGTAGACGTACAAACTATTGTTAATGTATAACAAGCCATCGCTCCCTCTTTCCGACTCACACACTTTCTTGCGATATCACATCTGTGTGTCTGGGAGAGAGAGAGAGAGAAGAGAGAGAGAGAGAGAGAGAGGGAAAGGTAGGGAGAGATACTGAGTGTATGAGTGAATATTTCCTTGCCTGTGTATGAGAAAGTGGGGGAAGAACAGAGAGAGAGGGAGAGGGAGAGGGAGGAAGAGAGAGGGAGGAAGGAAGAGGGAAGAAAGGAGAGTGAGGAAGGGAGAGGGAGTAAGGAGTGAGATAGATAAAGAGATAAGTTTATGAAACCAAACAACATTACAACATCTATACGAGAGGCAGAGAGATATAAAACCAATAACCATTCTTCAGATCTTCTTGACTATCGGAATTGCAGAGACTGCACTGCAAGCTTCCAATTACTAAGTCTGCTGAGTGTTTGGTAAACCCGATTCCAGTGTTGTAAGACTACATAAGTAAAAGAAAATTTGGCAAACGGTTAGGAAGCACTTTGTTAGTAAATAACATACTTCCGTTACCATGGTGAGGATGGAGTGAGACTCTTTGCACTCAGAACGTAGGCGTGTGTTAGTGTGTGTATACGTGTATGTATGTATGTATGTATGTATGTATGTATGTATGTATGTATGTATGTATGTATGTATGTATGTATGTATGTATGTATGTATGTATGTATGTATGTATATGTATATGTATATATGTGTGTATGTATGAATGTATGTATGTATGTATGTATGTATGTATGTATGTATGCATACATGCATGCATGTATGTGTGTATGTATGTATGTATGTATGCATGCATGTATGTATGTGTGTATGTATGTATACTCTCATACATGCCTGCATACTTGTAAGTGTGTATGCATGTATATGTGTGTATATACGTGTGCGTATATGCATACATATGTAAATACATATGCACATTAACGGTATTAGTACATACACACACAAACACACATATATATTACATATATATACACACATATGTATGCATGCATTTACACATTATTTGTATATATGTATATGTGTATATGTGGATACACCACACACATATATATGTATATATATATATATATATATATATATATATATAATATATATATATACATATATGAAGTTTTGTCTGTACGAGAGTATGAAATGACAGTGATGTTAAAGCTAACTTGAAAAATCTTATTAAAATTTCCCGAAATCTATCCATGGTGTAACCTTCAATTTACTTGAAATTGCAGAGCCATCGTCTCTGTAGAAACCTGAGCTGCGAGGGGAATGTGCATTTCTTGACGCATTTCAGAATAATTAATCCAACGAAGTCCACAATCTCTGCTTCGTTATACTTCAAACCACGTTCAACGTTTTGTGCTTTAATTTAGACTGTAAGTGAAACAATTGCCGTCCTTATAGAAACCCTGAGGCGAGTATTGGAGAATTCCACCCCACTAGCTATAATTAGAAACTTGATAGATGGAATCTCTAAACGGCTCTCCATGTTATCGTCATGTAGAAATAGACTGGAAATTATTGTACTGCATTAGAAGACATTGTTGGGGCTTGTATTTAATGAGAAGTCACTTTATACAGCAGATTCCTAAGTACCACCTCCGAAGAGAATTAGGAATAGAAAAATGTTTTGTTTCTTCTGATATTTTTCTAGATGTTTCTAAGGACTTACCTTGGTTGTTATCCAGAATTAGAAACACTTCCAAACACACATAAATACAGCAACTATCTTAATATACATAACGTTAAAATTAGTTGCTTTTGCCTTGACATCACTTCCAGCATCACACAGTATAACAGAAAAAGCGATACATCTATGCAGCCTTTATTTCAAACACAAACCTGCAACTGCCTAAATTAATATGGCTATTTAATGAGGGTGATCAATATTTTTAGGACAGTGGCTTACCAAATGATTCTCTCCTATCTTATCCTATTCTGAGGATATACGCGGGACATGCAATTAAAAGCTTCAAAAGAATTTTAACTTAGCATGTACATAACTGCACGTCAGGGAACAGGGGAATTTCAACCTCTCTATTTCGTTTTATCCGGATGTTTCAAAACTAGAGAAATTACACGCCTTGTGTAATTGCGCATTGCAGACACGACCCTCAAATATTTACCCATGGTGAATAACAACCTTTATTCTATACACAAGATGTATATGTTGTAATCGCTCGCAGCTTCTCTTGATCTTTCATGCTGCTGTCACCAACAACGTTGCCCTTTAGATAATGTCCTCATTGCATTACACGTTACGCTTCATATGACTTACACACAGTCTTTATTAATGAACTACATGAAGTCTCTGCACCAATGAACTTTGCGCTTCCTTCAACGTTCCACTTCAAGACTGTAGATTGCCAGAGATTCGGTTTCAATGGTACACCGATTTTCTATCCTATCAGTAAATACACCATGTTTTCCTGCTTGTATCACTAAACTCTCTCTCTCTCGCACACACACGCACATATGTATACACACACACACATATGTATTATGTGCATATATATGTATGTATAAGTGTGTGTATATATACATACACATAAGTATATATATACATGAACTATTTATATATATATATGTATATATATTTATATCTATATGTTTATGCATATCTATCTATCTATCTATCTATCTATCTATCTATCTATCTATCTATCTATCTATCTATATATATATATATATATATATACGTGCGTGTATGTATACATGTATATGTGTGTATGTGTGTATATATATATATATATATATAGACAGACAGACAGACGGACAGACAGACAGACAGACAGACAGACAGAAATACAGACAGACAGACAGATAGACAGACAGATAGATAGATAGATAGATAGATAGATAGATAGATAGATAGATAGATAGATAGATAGATAGATAGATAGATAGATAGATAGATAGGTATCTATGCATTTATTATGGATAATCGGCAGACGTTACAGAGTGACTAAAGTGTTCGTGCAGTGGCTCTTATGAAACTAGTTTGATAAGTACCAATGCACGAAATATCGGGCCCTTCAGTCACTCCGAATTATTCATAAGAATCATTTCAAATTTCGGCACAAAGCCAGTAGTTTTGGTGAAGGGGTTCAGTTGATTACGACCATAGTCTTCAAGTGACACCTATTTTATCGACCCTGAAAGAATAAAAGGCAAAATCAACCGCAGCGGGATGTGAACATAGAACGTAAGGGCAAAGAAGATGCCGTTAAGCATTTTGGTCGGCGTACTAAGGATTTTCTCAGCTCGCCGGGTCGTATTATAGATAATAATAATATACTAATATATGTATGCACACGTATCAAAATGTTTATTTCTATGTTAAGTTATACGTAAAACTAATTTAGAATTAAGTTCAGGATTTACGCAGCACTGTCTTGTAGAATAATAAAAGTTGACTGACTTCGAAGTCCATGTAGATAGATAGATAGATAGATAGATAGATAGATAGATAGATAGATAGATAGATAGATAGATAGATAGATAGATAGATATGTTTCTTTATTGGCCACACAGGGTTGAATACAGAGGGGACAAAATACAAAGAAGAGCTTTGGTGGCGGGGGGGAGAAGCGAAGAAAAAAAAGAAAAGAAAAAAGTGGATCGAATTCCGATCAAAAGGAACCGTGAGAAAAAAAGTGAGGCTGATCATTAGTGATCGTGTATCACAGAAATGTCAATGTAAAAAGGGAAACAGATTAGGTTTATCTGTGGAAAGAAAAGCCTACGGAAAAGACCACGGGGCCCTCGGGCAATAGTGTCATGCAAGAAAACACATTACAGTAAGTAGCTCTCTTTTTTCCTTTCTTTTTTTGGTTGATAGGATTATGCTCAAGCTGGCTCCGTCATTCCCACGTGCCATCCTTGCTACATTCACCCATCTTTTTTTAAAACATTCACTAGACAAAACTTCCCTCTCTAGTCTCACCTTCCTCTTCAAGTGATACTTGAAGAAGTTGATGAGAGATTCACCAGAGAGGAAAGTGTTTGACTCTAGACCTTTCAGACGCGTCCACCATACACTTTCTTTCGTCATAGCCACAAGTACAATGAAAATGGCTCTTCCTTCCCGTTTCAAGGAAGGAGACGCGACAATATTCACGATAGACTCGGTTGATAAACTGACGCGCCCCACACGCGATAGCAGTCGTTCGACATAGGCCCACAGGCCGGAAATAGTTGGACACTGTACGAGTGCGTGCAGAACTGTTTCGTTGCTCTGACCGCATCTCGGACAGGTCGGCCCCGTGTTTCTTGAGCCATGCCTGTAGAGCTTATCCCGAAGGGGTAGCGCCTCTCGATAGCACTACTGGGCCAGGGATCTCTGGAAGTTGACCATAGGTCCCGGCCCGAAAGTCGTCTTGAACAGGCGGGTGAGGTATTTCTCGTCGACGCTCAGGTTCGCCCCGAGATCGTAGTCGTACCTCTCCTCCACTAATCCCCTATAGAATGCTTTGATTGTGTTGAAGTCGCTCAAAGTCGACCCGGAACGGCATAGTTGCTTGAGAGCAATGCGACACTCGCGGTGCCATTCGCCCTTCTTCGGCCTCTTTTTGATCTAAGAGCGTAGTTCGGTCATGGAGACGAGCTGCAGGAAAGTACAGATAGATAGATAGATAGATAGATAGATAGATAGATAGATAGATAGATAGATAGATAGATAGATAGATAGATAGATAGATAGATAGATTGATAGATAGATAGACAGACAGACAGACAGACAGACAGACATATAGATAGATAGATAGAAAGATAGATAGATAGATACATAGATACATAGATAGATAGATAGATAGATAGATAGATAGATAGACTGACTGATTGACTGATAGTATGTCATTCATTCAGCATTGGTTCTGTCTTACTCAACTCCTTTTGTCAACTCAAATCATTTTCACTTTCTCAGCCTTTTATCTCTCTTATTTTTCATTTTCACACTTGACTCACTGTATGCATTCTTCAGCCTCTCTTCCTTTTAATTTCTCTCTCTCTCTCTCTCTCTCTCTCTCTCTCTCTCTCTCTCTCTCTCTCTCTCTCTCTCTCCCGGTATGTATGTATATATTTCACCATCCTTCTCTCTCCGCAGTCTCTGTCTGAGTGCAGGCACTCAACTTTGATTCTTTGTCTGCCCCTCTTTTTTTCTTTTTTCTGCCCTCCTCTACTCACTGTCTAACGATCTCAACTTCTCTCCCTCTCCCTCACCTCTCTCTTTAATCATGTGTCACTACTCTCAGCACCCATTCTCTCCCCTTATCCGCACTCTCCAGTTTCTCGTTCGTCTCAACACTCTGTCTAACACAACTTAACACAATACAGAACAATCTAACATAAAAGAATATCAAAAATCAGTCAAGAATCGTTTTACAACCAACTTTTCCTACAATGGAATTGGATACAGCCACTAAAGGAATGTCATTAGTTGAAAAGAAGCCACTCTCCTGGCTTTTCCTGTTTAATTCAGTTTTTGCCAGCAAATTCCTTGTGAAACTTGCAAATCACATTTCTATACTAAAAATTCCGTCAATTATATGTGTGTAATATTGTGAGCATGCGTACGTGCGGTGCGGTGCGTGTGTGCATGTGTGTGTGTCTGTATATGTGTGTGCTTGTGTGTGCATATGTATGTCTGAGTGTTTTAAAACATGCGTATATATATATACACATACACGTGTATATGTGCACAACTACGCATATATTCCATATATATATATAAGTATATATATGCATGCACACATACAACACTCATACATGGAATATACATATATATGTTTGTATATATATATATATATATATATATACACACACACATAGAGAGAGAGGGAGATGTAGACAGATGTGTGTGTGTGTGTGTGTGTGTGTTCCATATATAGACGCTGGGTATTTAACATTGGTAAGAGATTGTGTGTCATATTTTAACGCAAATTCGATTTGGTCATCGACTCTCCTATACAAGATAACTTCACTCATTATCTTTATTGTTGTTCTTATTGCTTCTATCGTGATTATACTGTAGTTGTTGTTGTTGCGGCCGCTTTTGTTGTTGTTGTTGTGGTGGTGGTTGTTTATTGCTACCAGGCCGACCTCTTTTGAGCAGGTCTATGATCCGATACGCTCCAGCAATAGCCACTAGGAATACGTTGTACATTCTTATTTGAGGTAATAACGTGTAATTTCGATAGAAATTCAGCTGTTATATCTACAAGGTTAAATAGATATGGACTGACAATTCATGTTATTACTTCGATGCATATGAGATCTTGCTGTTAAAAAAAAAAGACCTTCCCTCCGTGGCGGTAATATTTTTTCTTTAAGAATGTGTCATATTATTCACGTCCATCACCACCACCACCATTACCACTACTAGCTTTACTTATTTCACCACTCCAAAGACTTTTGCAGTGTTGTAATACTTTCTCCTCGTATAGATACACTATCACATTGTATACGGAACAATAACGGTGCCAAATTTCAGCACAGGGCCTGCAATATCGACACCAGTACTCAACTGGTACTTATTTTATTGATAATGAAACAGTGAAACATACGTGTATATATACATATACACATGTATATGTGCACAACTACACATATATTCAATACATCTCGGCGGATATTGAACTTAAAATGAATAAACAAACTAAATGCCGCTAACTGGCAGAATCGTTAGCAGCCGGGAAAAATGCTTAGCGGCATTTTGTCTGCCGGTACGTTCTGAGTTCAAATTCCGCCTTTCATCCTTTCGGGGTTCATAAAATAAGTACCAGTTACGCACTGGAGTCGATGTAATCGACTTAATCCCTTTGGCTGTCCTTTTTTGTCCCCTCTATGTTTAGCCCCTTGTGGGAAATAAAGAAATAAGAAAAGTTAGCACGCCAGGCGAAATGCTTACCGGTATTTCGTCTGCCGCTACGTTCTGAGCTCAAATTCCGCCGAGGTCGACTTTGCCTTTCATCCTTTCGGGGTCGATAAATTAAGTACCAGTTACGCACTAGGGTCGATATAATAGACTTAATCCGTTTGTCTGTTCTTGTTTGTCCTCTCTGTGTCTAGCCCCTTGTGGGTAGTAAAGAAATAGGTATTTCGTCTGCCGCTACGTTCTGAGTTCAAAGTCCGCCGAGGTCGACTTTGCCATTCATCCTTTCGGGGTCGATTAAATAAGTACCAGTTACGCACTGGGGTCGATATAATCGACTTAATCCGTTTGTCTGTTCTTGCTTGTCCTCTCTGTGTTTAGCCCCTTGTGGGTAGTAAAGAAATAGGTATTTCGTCTGCCGCTACGTTCTGAGTTCAAATTCCGCCGAGGTCGACTTTGCCTTTCATCCTTTCGGGGTCGATTAAATAAGTACCAGTTACTCACTGGGGTCAATGTAATCGACTTAGCCCCTTTGTTTGTCCCCTGTATGTTTAGCCCCTTGTGGGCAATAAACAAATAAGCATTTTGCCCTGCCTGCTAACGGCTCTGCCAACTCGCTGCTTTATTGTAAGGAACAATGGTAGTATATATAATGATGCTCTGATTGTCATTGATTTGTCGTTGTTGCTCTTGTTCAGTCTCGAATGAGCGTTTATCCATCACGTGACTAGGGACATACATTTTGTTCTTTTCTTTCAGAAGCAATATCTGAAGCAATGTTATCGAGTCCCTCCTTGTTATTTAGTTCCAAGTTACTTCTTATCCTGCAGATCTATGGTTTAAAATGTTCCATCCGTGACCATTCCATTTTTTTTTCAGATTATTTATCTTCAAATTACGTTATGTAATTTATTCTCCCTGGTTGTTTTTTAACCCCAGGTCAACCGTAACTAAGCAGGCCTCTTATCAAAACGATTTCAGCGGTGACTACGCCATCTTTTATTCATTCATAGTGCATCTAAGACTACATTATTCAAAATATACTCCGAAGACACTTTAGGGGGCTGGGAGACCAGGCCGATGCTCCTTCATGAAATCCTGTACTGTACAACAGAAAAGCTCCCAAGTGCATTACCTTCGTTTATTTGACAGATCACACGCTGTTCGGTTTGAACTCAGAACCCTGCGATACCGATCTCACAGAAATACTGTTATACCACTCGCTAAACAAACACAACGGCAGAGAACGATCACTTCTAAAAACTGTCGCTTTTGTTGTTGTGGTTGTTGATGTTGGTTGTGATATTATTGATGTCGATACTGTTATTTTAGTTGCTTATGTTGTTGTTATTGTTGTTGTTGTTGCTGCTGCTGCTGCTGTTGTTGTTCAATTGACTGTCATGTCGAACTAAAATGTCTTACATGAAACGAAAAACTTATAAGAAACCAAATATTTGTCTTACAGTTGAACGACGATAAAACTCGTTTCCAACATATTTTCTGATGTTTTTTCCTGCTTTTATATAGATTTATGCGTATGTGTGTGTGTGTGAATGTGTGTGTATGTGTGTGTGTGTGAATGTGTGTGTGTGTGTGGCGTGTGTCTGTGTGTGTTGTAGTGCGTGTGAGTTGTTTTCTGCTTATATATTTATATACATGTATATATATATATGTATATATTTGTTTCGTTTATTTATTGGCTCCTTGTGTATATTTAAGATAAGTTTTATTAGTGTGAAATATGTCATTTTTTATTCTATGATGTTCAGTAAATATATTCAAAACAAAATGAGAGGATAAGTGGAAGGGAAGTGAGAGAGTGAGAAAGTGGAGAGAAGATACGATAGAAAAGAAATTTGAACGAAAAAAAATACACTATAAAGGAGAGATGTAAAGGCAAGATAGTGAGATAGAAAAATAGATAGATAGATGGATGGATGGATAGATAGATAGATAGATAGATAGATAGATAGATAGATAGATAGATAGATAGATAGATAGACAGACAGACAGATACGTCAGTTTAATAGAGAAGATAAATATCAAATGAAAGCCGAAAAATTTGCTAAAAGAAGTAACTTTTTTTAAGAAAAACTATAAAATGGAAAATTTAAGGACACAACAACAACAGCAATTTATTATCAAGAAGAGAATATATTAGTTTCTCAAAGCTGTTATATTTCCGACATTATTGTCTTTCTACAGCCTGCCTGCGTAATATCCGTCATATTATTACAAAAGCACATTAAAGAATCGAAATAAACACGTGGTTAAGGCTTTAGTTTATCTTTTGATGACATCAATCTTTTGTTGGTTTTTACTCATCTTGTTGTTGTTGTTGCTGCTGCTGCTGTTGCTTTTGTTTTTGTTGTTGTTGTTGTTATTACTACAGCTGTTGTTGCTGTTATTGTTACCGTTATTTTTCTTTAGCCCCGAGTCTCCTTGACACAGCAAACTCTTGATCAAAGGTTTCTAAAACATGGCCACCTCATTTTTCTATTTAATCAGACAGATCAAATCTAATACTGCATTAGCTAAATGTGTCCTTCCCTGTTGTTGTTTAGCCCCGAGCCTAAAACTTGATCCACTCGAGCTGATCAAAGATGTTCCAGACATGACTGAAGGCGGTAAATTAGTGAAATCGTTAGAGAATTCTTTACGTTATTTATTCCATTTGCTCGGTTTCGTTGTTGCTTGTTTTTATATCTTTATTCAGGTCTTGTGGGCTTTTTAAAGTTTGTTCCTGTTTGTTATGCAACAAATCTTAGGTATTTCTGTAGATTCGGACACGAAAGAAATGGGAGAGGAAGAGAGTTTTGAGGAGAGTAAGAGAGTGTAGATGAGTGGAGGAGAGTGTAGGTGAGCGTCGGAAAGTGTAGGGGGAAAGGAGGAGAGTGTAAGGGAGAGACTTAATCCGTTTACCTGTCATTGTTTGTCCTCTCTGTGTTTAGCCCCTTGTGGGTAGTAAAGAGATAGGTATTTCGCCTGCCGCTACGTTCTGAGTTCAAATTCCGCCGAGGTCGACTTTGCCTTTCATCCTTTCGGGGTGGATAAATTAAGTACCATTTACGCACTGGGGTCAATCTAATCGACTGGCCCCTTCTCCCAAAAAGTTTGGGCCTTGTGCCTAGAGTGAAAAGAATATTAGATAATGGCTTGTTTGATTATTAATTCTTATTATTAATCAGAAAGAGATTTCTCATTCCATCTTGAAAGGTTTTGGGTGATAGTGCTCTGGAAAATGACATCGTTGTTCTTGATGTTGTCTCAGTTGTCCTTGATCATTTCAGTTTCCTAAATGCAATTAGCTCTTTAGTGATTCATACTTCAACAAATGCAGACCACAAGACTGTCATGTCGTCTATTATCAACCGCATGCTCTCTGCCTGGCTCACCCACTCGCCTATACTACATTTCTAAGTCACCACACGTCATGGAGCTACGCCATGTCCAGTATCATTCTCGTCACTCTCGTATTTTAACAACTTATGTACTGGGGTCCAAATGTATAGTCAGAAATATCTCTGATTGTGCATAAATGTTGCCTTTTTCTGATGAGATTATTTCTTCCGAGATCACTCGAAGTACTTATTGAACACTTACTGTGAGAGCAGTTTTAGTTCACACCCGTCCTTACAGCAGCACAGTTATATAATTTTTCACCTCTCTCTCTCTCTCTTTCTCTTTCTCTCTCTCCCTCACTCCCTCTCTCCTCCACTCTCTTTCTCTTTCTTATTCTCTCTTACTCTCCTGGAATAGACCATGTAGCAAAGAAATACTGTTTCACCAAACAAAATTTTCCCAACCACATTTTTTTTCTAGAAACTGTGACAGGTCAAAAAGTTTGTTTATTCAGTTTGTATTGAGAGAACATTCACTCTCACACAAGTATTTTATGAACGAGTTACAGTGTTTAACTTTGTGGAAAGGACTTGTTGTAGTCGTTATTATTATTATTATTATTATCGTTTTCTTCAAAGTTACTTGTTCGAGTATTGGAGGTATTTTTATTTTTATCTAACAATCGGCCAATAAATTGTTCACTGTCTCCTTCTCTTCTCTTTTGATTTTGAGTTGGTTTCTTTTTTCGTCGTTTCCTGTTTCGGTGTTCGGTCCTGTGGCATATCAATGTTTGGCGGCCATTTTGGATGTGAGAATGTAATGTCTGTCAATAAATACATTTTAAAAGTTCATAAAACAAACAGTTTGGGTTTGCTTTTTCTCTACCTACCAGATACTGTGGGTAGGCTTTTCTTATGTAATCATAGTCTGTTTTAGCAAGTAGTCAAAAACAAAAACAAAAAAAACAATTTGATAATCCTTGAAATAAAAAAAAGTCTTTCGCAAAGGGAATCAAATAAACGTCTTCACACTAAGAGAGTCAATAATAATAATAATAATAATAATAATAATAATAATAATAATAATAATAATAATAATAACGGTAGGAATAACAACAATAACAGCAGCATGAGAAGAAGAAGAAGAAGAAGAAGAAGAAGAAGAAGAAGAAGAAGAAGAAGAAGAAGAAGAAGAAGAGGAAGAAATAAGAGGAAGAAGAAGACCTTCGATAAAAAATGCAGACGAAAAGGAAAGACAGAAGTGAAAAAGGAGGCAAACGTTGAAAGAAAGAAAGAAAGAAAGAAAAGAAGACATGCAAAAATGCTGTGTGTCATGTTCCTGTGACGAGTGAAAGTCATTGATGTAAAAGTAAGAATGATAAGGAATGGTGTAAGAATGGTGAGGAATGATGCGAAGAACGTTTGGTATGGCAAGGTGTGTAGGTTAGTTGAATATAGTGAGCCTGGATCGATATCATGCTGAAAGCTGTTCTAAAATGTAATCAATGACAGGTGTACTTATGTATGTGTATATGTGTATAGGTGTGTATGTGTGAGTATTGGTGTTAGTATAAGTATGTACATGCGTGCATGTTGATATGCAGATTGACAGACATATAGTTAGATAGATAGTAATGCACACACAGGCACACACAGACACACACATATATATATTATATGTATATATACATATATATTATATATATGTATATATACATATACATATACATACATATATATATATATATATATATATATATATATATATATATATATATATATATATATATATATATAATATATATATATATATATATATATATATAAGCAATGTGTGTATGTGCATGTCTGTCTGTTTGTGTGAATCTGTGTGTACAGATGTTCATATGCATTTCTGTATGCGTCTTGCTTGGTGTATGTACTAAAACGACACTCCGTTCCTTAATTTAATTTTAAAAAAAAGACCTTGGATCAAGTTTAATGAAAAAAAAATATATAACGAAAACTGAAAACAAAAAATAAAACAAACAAAAATATATGAATAATACAACAAAATACACAAAACAAAATAATCAAAAAGGAATAAATACAAAAATAAATAAAAATCATTAAACATCCGGGTTTTGCTTTTCAAAGCAAACATGAAGCATAGCTGGGAAGGATCGACCTAGAGTGTGTCCCATTTATTTGAGAGTGACTCTGCACGTTAATTTTTTTGTTTGTTGTTTTTGCTATTCATCGAGATTGTTCGTTAATTGCTATGTTCGTTTAAATCGAAGTTTCTAGTTAAATATAATCACTTCTCTTGCAGGAGAGAAAATGTTAAGTGTTTCCTGCCAATTTTAGAATTTCTGTAAGAGAGCAAGGCTGCCATTGTTTTACATAATAACGTCTGCAAAAAATAATTAATTTAAAATGTCAAAGTGAAAATTATAATCTAATTGCTTTAAAATAATTTCAATCAAATAATATCAAAATTTAAGGGAGGAAAAATTTATATCGATGATCACATAAATACGAATAAATGAACCAAAATAAATAATGAAAAAGAGAAAGGCATTATGGTTTAGGAAGTATTGATGTCAGCAAATGGTGTACGTCCGAATACATACATACATACATATATACATATATATATATGTATATTATATAGTACTATATATATATATAATATATATATATATATATATATATTATATACTATACATATATATATATATATATATATACATATATATATATATATATATATATATATATATATATATATATATATTATATATATATATATATACTATATATGAGTGTGTATTTGTGCGTGTGTGTGTGTGTGTACCTGTGTGTGATGCTTGTTGAACAGATTCATAACATATCTTCGCTGCTCCGATACTGTTGTCCTGGAGATGTTAAAATATGCAAAGCCACACTCACATCGTCATATTTCATCACTTTAAACCATTATCGAGGATGTAGGGCCAAAAGTACATAACTGAAGCGAACACATACACACACGTACAAACATACATACCCATGCAAACACACACATAAATAAGCACACACACACACACACACACGTATGTGTATAAATATTTATTACATACACATGTACAGTGTATATTAGATGCATAAAATATACATAAGTGTATATGTATATACAGTTATGTTTATACATATATAATACATATACACATAAAATACATATATATATATATATATATATATATATATATATATACTATATGGGAGTGTATGTATGTATGTACGTGTATATATAGATACATACATACATACATACATACATATATATATATATATATATATATATATATATATATATATATATATAATATATATATGTATATATATATATTTTATACATATATATCTGTGTATGCAGGGTTCCTAATTTAACCATCTTCTGCTTCTACTACTACTATTGGTCCTGCAGTCATTGCAGTTTCTACCAATGCCACCAGGACCTGTTTCTACCACTACAACCAATACAGCTGCTTGTATTACTACTACTACCACCACCACCACAACCACAACCACCGCCGCTGTTGCCACATATACTAGTATTAGTATTAATACTTTCATAACGACATTGAATGAAGGTTTATCCTACTGCTTCTAAGAGTACTACAACCTCTGGAACTACTACTTCTGCAGTTGTGAATGGCGGTTTTACTTAATTCTTCAAATACACACATCATATACAATCTCCCACGTATTGTCAATCCTTTTTGTAACCGATGCACTGGCATAGATTTATAACTCTTCTTTCTTTTTTTATGTTGCTTTAAAATTTTTACTTCCTCAAGGGGTATTATACCCGAAATATAAGAAACTAACAAACGTTTCTAATGCAACATTCCGAACACCATCTCTTGGCTATTCTCATATTTTAAATGTTTATAACTCCATGCGCTTTGTAGCAGGAAATAAAACAAACTCATTTTCATGTGTGAATGTCTATGTATACGTGTGTATTTGTGTGTGTATGTATGCAAATGTATATGTCATAAGTATGCGAATGTATGTGTGCATTTATGCATGCATGTATGACTGCATTTGTGTGTATGTGTATATGCATGTGTGTGTGTATATATGCTGGGTTGTATGTATATATGCTTACATCCTTGGCTTCATGCCTCTGGTTTAGCTTGTTCTTTGTATAAGCTACCTGTTTTCGGTTCTACATTTACATAATAACATGTATTGAGATCAAAAAGTTTGACTAAACCCTCAAAGGCAGTGGCCCAGCATGGCCTTATTTTCCAATGTGTGAAATCGGGAGACAAATGATTACAAAGAATTAGTTCTGGAAGTCCGATCGTGTATATATAATGTGACCGCGTGTGTACCGTTGGCGATTTTTTTTCCTCCGCCTTCCCTTATCTGGATCTTTCCTTTTCCTATGTTTCCGACGAAGAGCTCCGCTCGAAACGTTAAACCCTCCTTCTTCCCTTCCTTCCTGAGCGTCCATTAATACTATATTTGTTCCACGTCCTCGCGTTGTTCTGTTTTCTCTTTGTGTTTTTATGTTTGGATTAACTACATATATATATAGATATATATATATATATATATATATATATATTGATAAAAATGGTAAGGCAACACAAGAATACTATGTAAATAGAGGAATTTATCTGTAAATGTAATATGTGACAATTATTGGTAGCCAAGATAAAACTCCACCTCGGCGTTCGAATCTCGGAGTTTTATCATGGCTACCGAATAATTGTCACATATTACATATATATATATATATATATATATATATATATATATATATATATATATATATATGTAACACCGTAATATCTCTATAGACCATCATCAGATAACAATACTAGTAAAATATTGTTGAGATACTATCGAAGAACTCTGAAGTAATCCTTATCAAAATATTCTATACAATATTACTCAAGCAGCAGAGAAGCATGTCTTGGAAGTTTCTTTTATTTAATCTCATTTATTAATTATTATTTTTTGCTTATGTTTTTTTTATTTATGTTGCTTCGATGTTTTGCTTTTCTTGGGAAAATATAATCTTTCAATTTTATTCCAGCAAAAATCATTATACTTGTAATTGTGTGAGTGTGAATGTAAACGTACATATGGATATGTGGATATATACATGTTCTTCTATTCGTTTATTATTTTACTTGTTTCAGTCATTTGACTGAGGCAATGCTAAGGAACCGCCCAGGACTTATTCTTTGCAAACCAAATACTTGTTCTAACGGTCACTTTTGCCGAACCGCTAGTTAACGTTAACATAACCATGCCAGTATAGGTTGTCAAGCGGTAGAAGGATACAAACACAGACACATGTACACACGCATAAATATGCACATGCATGTATATATATATATATATATATAGTAAAAATTTAGATTCAGATGAATATGGTACTTGAGTCGAGGCACTAGAATTTAGTATGGTATTATCCAGACAATTTCAAAATAAGGTGATTAAAATCAAAATAGGCAACAAGTATATCCAGAGGTAATGCAGTACGATCGTTTCATGCAACTTCATTTAATTGAGCAATGCAACCATTACATCAATTTAAATGCAGAGCAATCCCCAGCTGCACAAAGACAGAATTTAATTAGATTAAAACAGATGGACACATTAGTATAATTTATAATTTTACTTAAAATTAGATAGACAAAGAACATGCTGCCTTTCCTTCGACTTAGAAGCTACTAAGGTATCAGGAAGAAAGGCTTGTTACAGATTTTGCTAGTCACTGTTTTACGGGGTCAGTTTTAATTTATAGACTAGTTTTTATCAAATCCTTGTATATCTAAGGTCGAGAGAACAAGGGCTGTGTCTGTTTGGGGTAGGGCTGAGGGAGTCGACAGAAATCATAGTGGGTATAGTCATAAAAATCAAGATTTATTAGAAGCAATATCATAAGATTTGGTAAAGGAAACACTTAAATCAAGATGTTAGCTGACAATTAAGGGGCCGACCTCGAGCAGACCATTGATAATGAAGCAGGGAAAATCTTATCATGTAGTACTATGGTTAAATATTGTTCTTGTTGATTATGATGTCGTTGTCGTCAAGGCAGTGAGCTGGCCTAATCGTTGGCACACAGAGAGAGAGAGAGAGAGAGAGAGAGAGAGAGAGAGACACACACACACACATATATATATATATATATATATATAGAATATGAGAATATGCAGGAATTGAGAATATGCAGTCTTCGAAACATATGTCGAGAATAAAGGAATTTTGTTAAATCGTCGTTCGACTCCATTCTTTCATTTATTTCTACTAAATCCTACCACAAGAATTTGGTCGGCCCGAGGCTATAGTAGGAGATACCTGCCCAAGGTGCTACGCAGCAGGGCTGAACCCGGAGCCATATACGCACATACATACTTACATACATACATGCATACTAACATACCTACATACATACATACATAAATACATACATACATACATACATACATACATACATACATAAATACATACATACATACATACATACATACATACATACATACAACATATATACATATCATGCCCTAATTAGTTCACCATTCTTCTTACTCTCCTCTTTTTCCCTACCCTTATTCTGTTGCTATGTTTTCATTATTAACCTAGACATACATTCAGACTTTGTTCCTTCATAAATACATAAATTTCGCCATTTTGTAGACGAAGGCATTTTTTTTTATCACGATTTCGTCTTTAACATGCTCTTAACCAGGTTTACATCATTTATTTGAATCGTTGACTAATCTTAAGGTCGGAAACAAAATCTCTTTCCAATTCCATTTACCATAACTTGATCTCGCTGATATCAAACCAGACAGATGCTTCTACTATCGATTACTTTCACATGTAAAAAAATTTTTTTTTATGTGTTTCTTTTATTTATCTTATTCAAAACTTTTAGCTTCATCGATTTTCTCCCTTCGTTGTAGTTCATATTTTCAGTTTGTTTCTTTACTTTATATTTGTCAAACGTATTTTCCTCTTCGTATTTTCTTTTCAATAAAAATACGAAGAAAATACGTAGATTTTTTTTTTTTTTTGCGTGTGTGTGTCTTATTTTTGTTCTATCTTTAAACCTTTCCACTCTCTTTCCCTTTTTTAATGGGTGTTTTTACCCATTAAAGTATGTAGAGCGATGTGGTTATTATCAAAATATATCTATTGATGAATGGAATGGAAAACTGTTTTGACTTTCACAGTCAATGTTGGTGGGGGTGACACTCTTGCTTGTGTGTCCCCTATTCAACAATTTGGTTGTTGCTACTGTCAGTCTCTAAGGAATTATTGATCTTGGAATCATGACGGCCTTCTAAGGAAACCTTTGCCGCCATTAATCTGAAATCTAAGTAAACAATCGGATATTACCTTATTAGCAGTTTAATTATTTCCGAGACATGTTTTTATCGTTGCTATTGTTTGTTTCTTTTTTGCCGCGCTTGTTGTTAATGATGATAATGATGATGATGATGCTACAGTTTTCTTTGTTGTTGTTGTTGTTGTTGTGTGGTGGTGGTGGTGTAGTGCGAAAGTTGTGATTGGTGGTGACGCTGATGTTACTGTTGTTATTATCATTGTGGTTGTCTACCTCCGATTTAATCCTTAATCGAGCAGACCTAATAACTGAGGTGCTCCAGCTGTCCAGACAAACTACATGCGCACATACGTTATCAAATATATCCTTTTCTTCTTTGATAATACGTTATGGCAAAATGAGAGGGAGAAGGGTTATTTAGTTGCTATTTCTAACATATCAAGCGACCACGAGAAGCTGCCTTCATTTGGTCTTCATTCAGCTAATACTCTTGATGTCTTGGGAATCAGTTATAATACATTAGATGTTTGCAACAAGGTATACAATGCCCCATATTACAGACAGTGTCCAAAATCATTTGTAAAATCCATCAACTCAGATCATATCAATTATTAATTATAATATTTGTTATCACTTATTGTGTCTGTTATCACTGATAGTGTCAATTAATACTGATAATGTCTGTACTTACTGATAGTATCAATTATAATTGATAATGTCTCCTGTAACTGATATTGTCAGTTATTACTGATAATGGTTAATAACACTCATAATGTCTACTATCATTTTATTACATCTAATATCACTGATAATATTTATATATATTATAATGTCTAATAATCACTCATAATGTGCAATATCATTGATAATATCTAATTTCACTGATAATGTCTATTATTTCCTATATCATCTATGATGACAAATAGCGCCCACCATCACCGGTATTATCAGTTTATAATGTCTAATATCAAGTATAAGTTTTATATCATTAATAATATCTGTTATTACTGATAATGTATAATAGTACTGATAATGTGCATTTTAGTGGTGATGTCAAATAATAACTATTACATTCTTATTCTTTTCCAGTAAATTCTCTGATATTCCATTGAAAGTACACCGTCATTTAATAAATTAAACGAAGTATATAGCACATAACGCCATTTGCAATAGAATTTGCGAGTTTAAAATAGAGAATTAGGTGACTCGAGGCAGTCATTCGTCAATAACTCGGTGACGTCATCTTGCATTGCGCAGAACTTTATTCAAACTGAAAACTAGTGATAATGAAACCAAATCTGAAGAATACGTCATTTTGAGTGAATGCAACGAATACTGCATGTATATATAATATATATATATATATATGCACACCACACATATATATACATGTATGTGTGCATGTGCACGCGCGTGTGTGTATATATACATACATATTATATACACCATATATATGTATACTATATATATATATATTATATATATATATATATATATATATATATAATATATATATATATGTAATACGTATATTGAGAGAGAGATGTATATTCATTTATACATATATTTGTATTTTATATATGTATACGCCATACCTGTTTATACAAGTTGGA
>NW_021824021.1:32500-35480 GCF_006345805.1 Octopus sinensis | reverse complement strand
AGTGGCGGGGTAGCTTTATTTCTCATGAGATTGATACCCGCGGTTGATGTGCTTTCAGGTGTGGTGGTGATGGTAGTAGATCTGAGTGTCATTTTGGTGGTGTTTGCACAAGTAGTGATGTTTCGTAGAAAACATGTCGTGGCTGTGATGCTGGTTGTACAGTTCATGGTTTGGGATGTCGTTGTCGCTGTGGTTCGGGTGAATGTCGGGTGCAGTAGAGGTTGCTGGATCTATAACTCTGGTTATCGCAATGTGATTGTGGCTGCAGTGGTCTTAGTTGTAGTGGTCTTGGTTGTACTGGTCGAGCTAGCGTTTGCTATAATGGCAAACTGTAATCTTCAGTAACGTCATGGTGATCCTGGAGAGCGTTGACCATTGTGATGATGAGAGGTAACACTGGTTGTCTTATTCATAGTTGTGGTATAGGTGAAAGTAGTGGTGGTGATGGTATATGTTTATGAGTTACTATATATGTTGTTTAGTACAACATCAATCTTTAAGATGCTAGCCTATGATCGAAATCGTTTCATATGCGTGCATTCCGTCTTGTGTGTATTTAAGAATACGTTATTCGATAAATCCTCCTCAGAAAATATAGAATTAGATTTAAAGGAGGTTCTGCTGCTAATTCAAGCACATCAAGCAACCGCCTACAGAATCACTGGGTGGTCCGTAGTTGATTTGTTTTGTTTATTATCTTGAGTTAGTCAACGAGTTGATAGAATGCTTAGCTGCATTTCGTCCGTCTTACATTCAGAGTTCAAATTCTGCCGAGGCCGAATTTACTGCTCAACTTTTCTATGTTGATAAATAATGTACCAAATAAGAGCCTTGGATAGACCTAATCAATTTTCGACTCACCTCAAAATTTACTGGCCCCATATCAAGATTTGAAACCATTATTGTATTTAAGTAGTCCCAGATAAAACCCTAATTTATCAAATTTATGATCAACGGCATGTCATTCCACCCAGGAACATCAAGTCATTTTTCTTATGTTCTGAGCGCCAAAACGGTTTATCTAACGGACCATGATTTTTTAGAACATTTGATTCGAATGAAAAGAGACAGTTATTTCAATCATGTAGATCGATAGTTTGAGGCTCACAATGTACCGCGTCTTAAACGTGTAGCTGGTAGTCGTAAAGTCTATCATCATAATTATGGAGGAACAGAATGTTATAAAAAAATATTTTAAAATCTGGCAGAAATTTTGCGCTTGAAGAAAACGTATCGGATAGAATGTCTAAAAGTCGAACGAATACAAGTTCCTACGAGAGTAAAAAAAAAAAAAAAAAGGTGCACGTTTAGCTAATTACTACAAATTAAATTCCCAATAGAACAACATGCTCCAAACGTTACAAGAATGTATTTCGGGATTAAAAAATAAAAGAAAGAGAACGAAGCAGTTTTGCATTTCCTGATTTTCTATTTTTCACTTTGTGTTCACAGTTAAATTTTATAGATTTCTTCTCAGTTTGGTTCTCCAAAACAAGAAAAGTTATACATATATTCGCATGTAAGTACGTGTGTATATATGTATGCTTGCTTGTATGCATTCATTATTGTTATTGTTGTTATTATTATTATCATTATTATTATTATTATTATTATCATTATTATTATTATTATTATTATTATTATTATTATTATTGTTATTGTCATTGTTATCATTCTTATTAAGAAGTGGTTACTATGGTACGTCTACAAAATCTAATCTTACATATATGCTGTGTTCATAATAATATGCAAGCAAAGAGCTTCGGTTTTCGGTTAAATATAATAAATAAGTATATGCATGGGAATTAGTAAGACATGGAAAAAGTTTGTTAAGAAAGAAAATTTCATAAAACAACGGAGACGAGATTAACGGAATGTTGTCAGTTTTCATTACTGCGAGACGAGTTTGGGAGAACGGTAATGTATGTTTGTTCAAATTACCCAACACATGATACTCGTTGTCATTGTATTCCACTATAATACATACGAACACATCTATCGTAATGATTGCATATACAAAAGTACGCATATACAAACGCACAACACAATATACATGCAACTGTGTATGTGTGTGCATGTTAGAGAGTGTTTGCGTGTGTGTTTCTATTATGCGTGGTATATATATGTATAGGAGGAGAAGTTACAAAAAACAAAAGACGAAGACAGGTGCTGTAGACAACAAAGAGATGTATTAGTTTAACGTTCCGGAAGTGAAAAAGTATTTAAGATTTCGAGCCTACGCTCTTCCATAGAAAGGAACACAGAAAGAAACAAGGAGAGAAAATAATGGATGTATAGTAGCTAACGATCTATCATGGCGAATGCTGGACAGAGGGGTCACACAGGAGAGCTAGAGAGAAGGGGGAGATAATAAAGAAGTGGTGATCCCAATGAAGGTGCACGTGCAAGTGAATAAGAGAGCATGCATATGCGTATGGAAGAGGGCTGTTGACCTTGACGTAGGCATGTGTGTATGTGTAGGTGTGAAGATGTGAGGCTGGTGTATGCGTGGTGGTGTGATGTATATAAATATATATTATATATATATATATATATATAATATATATATTATAAGAAAATAGTAAAGTGTGAAAAAACGACAGAAGGCTTAAATGTTAAAAAAATATATATTTGTGTCAAAATGTCTGGAGAATATTGGAAAAATTTTTTTTCCTTTCCGTAAAATGACATAATTTTTAAAATTTTTAAAGAAATTACCGGTTTCGCGTGTAGCTTTTCAAATTTCTGTGGTTAATTTCTTAACGTCACAAGAAATTTGAAAAGCTACACGCGAAACCGGTAATTTCTTTAAAAATTTAAAAATTATGTCATTTTAAGGAAAGGAAAAAATTTTTCCAATATTCTCCAGACATTTTGACACAAATATATATATTTTTTAACATTTAAGCCTTCTGTCGTTTTTTCACACTTTACTATTTTCTTATATATTCACCCACGTGCTTTACCAAACAAACTTTCT
>NW_021824021.1:27500-30000 GCF_006345805.1 Octopus sinensis | reverse complement strand
AGCACCGCCTTTTAGTCGAGTAAATCGACCCCAGGACTTATTCTTTGCAAGCCTAGTACTTATTCTATCAGTCTCTTTTGTTGAACCGCTAAGTTATGAGGACGTAAACACACCACAATCGGTTGTCAAGCAATGGTGAGGGCAGAAACACTGACACACAAACATATACACACATGCATATATATATGCATGGTGGACGCCCAGGAAGAAAACTCCAGCGAGAGGCCTGCCCGGGAGGTGAACCCAGGTGCGGATGCTCCTACCGGCACCAAAAGCCATTGACATGGAGATGAAGAAGCCAAAAAAAAGAGGAAAAACTGAAGCTAAAACTCAGACAAAGCCAAGGGGCAAGGCAGCCAGGGATAGAGGCAAACCTAACTATCCATATGCCAAAAAGGATGGAAACAAGCAGCGCACACGGGTATGTAGGTTCTACCTGAAAGGTGCCTGCCGGCATGGAGAGGAAGGTGTAGGCTGCCGCTTTGCACATCCGGGACCCTGCCACAGAAACCAACCACCGAAAGGAAATGGGATGGACCACGCATCACCTGCCCCAAAACGGAGGTACGTGTTGTTGAAAGGGCAGCTGCTGAGCAGGAATCTTTTTTGTGCATGGCACAAAAGATTGTACAGCAGCTAACCTGGCTCCATCAGGCTCATCTCGCAGATGGAACTGCCCACAGTTCACAAGACCGCCACAGCAGATGGACCCAGGGTGGACACCGCCGGCAACAGCATACACTTCACCTCGATGCTCCTACTGAACATCATCAGAGGACACTACACACAGTAACAGGACAAAAGTCCCGTTCCTGAGAGACTTTGTCGCATGCAATCAAGCCTTATGCATAGCACTCACAGAAACGCATCTGAAACCGGACATAGCAGATGCCGGAATTACACATACCGCAGTATGTTGTACTACGGACCGACAGGAAAGAAAGGAGTCATGGAGGAGTTGCTATGTACATCCGTGGGGACCTCACACCCCAGGTCCTTTTGTCATACTCAAACTCGGTGTGTGACACACTAATTGTACACATAAGGCAACTTGATGTAGTTGTGTGTGCTACATATCGCCCTCAAGATGCCCCAAGTCTTATGGGCAAGTTTGAGGACTGCCTTTTAAAATAGAAGAAGAAGTTCTAACCACATTAGAACAACACATAAGTGTACTTCTCATGGGAGACTTCAATCTACTCAATGTCAGATGGCCGAGGGCCTTTCTCTCCCAGGAATGACAAGATGTGAACGAGGACAGGCGAGGTCCCTCCTGAACCTCATCAACACCCTGTACATGGAGCAAGTAATACTCCAACCAACCAGAGCAGGTAAACACACTGGATCTCTGCTTCACAAATAATATGGATCTCATCCATAATGTGAAAGTGACACCGACACTACTCTCGGATCACAACATGGTAGAGCTGACCATGTACGGGCCAAAAGAGAGCACGGACATGCCAGCCTACAAAAAAACCTCAGAATCTTTCCAGCTGAACTTCAATAAGGCAAACTGGAAACAAATTGAGAAAGAGATCCTCAAACAAACTGGCCTGAATGTCTCTCCTGGGCTATAGACAACATAAAATCTAACCCCAGAGCTTTCTACAGGTATGCCAAAGAAACAGCTACGGTGCACTGTAGGATAGGGCCACTCCTTGAAAAGGATGGCACACTCACAGGAAAACCAATGAGGGTAAGTGAAATACTTAATGAACAATTCAAGAGTGTTTTCACTCCACCCCTGGGCATTTCCAATCAGCAATCCAACTGACTTCTTTACCACTGCAGATATAGAATCAGAGGCGGCGACGATAAATTACATCGATATAAAGGAAGACGATGTAATAAAGGCTATAGATGAAATGAAAATAGACTCAGCTATTGGCCCCGATGGATTCCCGGCAATCCTCCTAAAAGTATGTAAGAGAGTCCTAGCAAGACCACTGCAGTTCCTCTTTCAGAGCTTCCTTGCAGCTGGCAAACTTCCAAGAAAACTGAAGGAAGGTAAAATATGCCCTATTCATAAAGGAGTAGCAGAGCGGAGGCCAAGAGCTACCAGACCTATCTCTCTGACATCACGCATCAGCAAGGTCATGGAACGAATAGTCAGAAGGAAACTAATCACCTTCCTTGAAGAAAATGACTTGCTGCCTGACACCCAAACATGGTTTCCGACCAGGAAGAAGCTGCTTAACTCAGCTCCTGCAGCACTATGACTGGGTGCTGAAACAACTGCTCAACCACTCGAATGTGGAAGTCATATATCTCGACTTCGCAAAGGCCTTCGATAAAGTCGATCATGGAATGATATGTCACAAACTGCGTGACCTTGGCATAGTTGGAAAACTAGGAGAATGGCTTCACGACTTTCTGAAGAAGAGAAGTCAGGTGGTAGCAGCCAATGGGGCCACTTCCATTAGCACGCAAATAGTGAGCGGTGTTCCACAGGGCACTGTTTTGGGACCACTACTGTTCATGATGGCCCTCTCAGACA